>NW_016690181.1:2862972-2929471 GCF_001604755.1 Lepidothrix coronata
CTGAGCCCTTCCTACACCTGCAGCGGTATCATGGCGCAAGCCCCACGTGAGCAAGGAGGGGCATGCCCGCCTCGGCAGGCAGAGTAACCCGAACTGCATTTCTGGCATGTTTTGCACTTCTCACTGATAAATCCTCCTGGGTCTACCTGCTCCACCACAGCCATCCCAGCATATGTGAAAGGAGCGTTAGGGTTTGCAAGGCAGCACTTGCCTGTTGGTGGCTGGGATGCTGCAGCTTGGTGCTGTAGGTTGGCAAACACATCACTGCTGGTCACGCAGGGAGGTCAGTGACCCAGGGACACTCTAAAGACTCACACCCATGCAATGCCAAGCCCTGGGACCAGCCAAAGGAGGGGGAGTTTGCAGTCTCCTGGTATGCGCACTGGTCCGCAGAGATGAAGAGACTAAATTGCTCAACAGTACGTTGTATTTTAATCTAATCTTGTGAAATCAGGATGTTCTGGAGATGATGCATTCCCCTTTCCTCCTACAATGAAGCATATAGGAGTTCAGACAGCTGCTAGCATGCCACCTCCGGTCCTGGTGATGTGGCCTTCAGTTCCTCCCTAACTGCAGCTCCCAAAAAGGATTTTGAGCCTGAGATGGAGGTGCAGGAGAACTACTGCAACAGTGAGACACCTTTTTCCACAAGGTCCTAAAATCCAGTGGGAAGCCACTAGTAGGGACATAGGACAGGAGGGCCACTTCCTCCACATTGCTGTTCAAACCAGAAACACCTAAGGGCTGCTCCGGAGAAGTCATGCCCTGCTCTGAAACCCCCACACTGCTACTCAGGATGGATGAAGTGGACAGTATGGGTTTGGTGCCATTTTCCATCTCCAGCACCCAGAAGGCTCACAGGCTGTTACATCCCAGCAGAAGATCAAAGACCTATTCAGCTCACATCATTGAGCCCAAGCCCTTGCGCCCACCTGGATGCTCCCCTTGTCATCTTCACAGATCCTTTCCTTCCCTCAGGTGGGCTGGGAGGGGTTGTGAGAAGGATTACCAGTACAGATATCCCCTAATAGCCCTGCCCAGGCTTCAACAAATAATAAACTGGTTATGGTTGCCAAAGACCCAGCCAGGCTTAGAAACATCTTGGCCTCATTAGGCTTCAGCCAAAACATGGAAGGAGGCAAAAGGAGGACTGATGTTTTCAGTGTTTCTGAACACACTGCAATTCTTTGGGGACAGTAGAGTGTGTGGCAAGTGGCCAGCTTCCAGTTAGTTTGTTTTCCACCTGGTTCTCTGAGTCCTGGTGCAATCTTTCAGACTAGGGAAACAGGGACTGGGGAAGAGAAACCCACCTCCAAAGGGGAAATTTTAACCAACTTCCCCCAGCTGCTCCTATCTCTCCCTCAGCAGCAGGGACCAGCCCCAACAAGCAGAGCATACTGAGACACCTCACCACCCAGTGCTGTTAAAGGTAAGTGGATTGCGTCCTGCCTCTAGCCCCTGAGCAATTAAGAGATTAATGCAGCCCTTTAAAACCCGGTGATGTGCAGATTTTCAGAGGATTTCACTTTCCAACCTCAAAGGCCAACGGGGAGGGAGAAGAAAAACAATACCTTTTTCTACATCGCCAAGTAGTAAAACCTCAGACTGCGTCTGGTAATCACACTCCACCCGTTTCAAATAGGTTAAAGAATGGTTCCTTCTCCATTTACTTATAGGTAAACTGAGGCACGGATTTTAAATGAGTATCAAGGTTGGGGAAAACCTTTGTGGCAGAGAAACATACAGAAACACCATCTTTAGCATCACTTTATCCCGGCTGTTTGGCAGCACTGCTGCACAAATGATGGCTGGAGGAGCTGGCACCAGTGACCATTAATGCTCTTCCATACCCGCTTTGCAGGAATCCCTTATGGGCACCTTACCACTGGATCCGTGATTCTGCATTGCCAGGTAGGAATCATACACGTCCTTCTTCAAGAAGTTGAGAAAGCCGATCTTTCTGGCAAATCTGCAGACGAAAGCCTGCTCATAGAGGCAGTTGAGGAGAAAGCAGCCCCGGATATGGTCTTCCTCCGTGTTCGAGCCTTGCTCCACGAGAGCCAGGTTACAAGCGGGGTCCTTACAGCAGGCTCTCACGCAGTCCCTGCTCCGACGGACCATGGGGGACGATAAGAAGGTGGCTCCATTCTGGACAGAGGCATCTGTATCCAGCACCCAATCTGGCAGTCCTGCCGTAAAGTCCTCCAGGCACATTTCACCGAAGGGTCTTTCCTGCCCTTCGCCGAAATCCAGTGCCAGCACGAAGCACATCCACGATAGAAACCATGGAGCCGGTCTCCCTCTGGCCATCTTGGCGCCCCGATTCCCACTGTCTTGAGACCTTAATCCTTTCCTAAAGGAAGGGAGAAGACAGATGAAGATAAGAGGGACGGTGTTCAAGTGTATGTCACCCTGGGGCGAGAGGGGAGCCGAGCACGGCTGAGGCCGCGCTCTGGATTCCAGCTCGTCCCTGGGGTAGCCAGCGTGTCCCCCGACCCTGCAACTCATCCCCAGGCATGTGCTGTCAGCCCCCCACCTGGGCGGTCTCCGGTGAAACTGATCCTGAGAGGGGGCGTCCCCCTCGTCCCGTTGCGCCTTCACCCCCCAGGTGTGGCTCCCGTTGCGTCCAGCGGAGACAAAGGCACGGCGAGCGCAGGAAGTGAAAACCAACTCCCTGAGAGGAAAAAAAAAAAAAAATCAAGTCACTCCCCTGCGTGGTGAATTGCGTAAGAGGAAGGGGAGGAGAGACAAGCTGATACTATCTTCTCGCCTGCTGGAGGAGAGCCCAGTGAGGTTCATTAGCTCCCGTAGGGGCAAAGGCACCCACTCCAGATGAGCATCTCACCAGCCGGGTGCGTGCTGCATCCCCGTGCTAAGGATGCTTCAAAGGAACTGAAAGCCGGGGAGCAGGCGGTCTGTGTCCTCTGGCAGTTGCCCTTGTGCTCTGATGTTTGAGTGAAAGCACTTGGGATCATATTTGGAGGCTGCCGGCATGGCAGGAACCCTGCCACCGCAGCAGTGAAAACTTTTAGTAATCGCACCCCACTGATGTCCAGCATTTCACTGTTCTCCTCAATCTCATATAGATCACCCATGTCCTGCCATTGTCTTGCAGGACAGTGATGTTTGGGGTCACAGGAACACAAAGGCTGCCTGTCCATGTATATTTTCCTTTTCTGCTTCTGCTTGCAGGTCCATGATCAAATTCCTCTGTTCAACAGATACACCTGTGTCATCTGACCGCTCTGCCTGTAAACAGTCCTAAAGCCCCCAGGCAAACTGTTCTTATCCCTCTGTCATTGTCCTTAGGAAAGCAGGGAGTGCTGGTAATTTGCTTAGACATTATTTGTAATGAAATATTTCATCACTTAAAACAACAACAAATGTGAGATGGCATTTCATGGTATGTCTTTGCAAAGAGATGGCAAGCAGCAGCTATGTATCAAACAACAGTTGGCTTTGGGGATCATTCTGGTGTCCACCATTTCAGTTCTTGCTGCTTCTTTCTGTACCTCTGGTCCAGTCTCATGTATCTTCATAGAATTTGTTGAGAGTCCTTAGAGACATGTTTACCACCTCCTGGCTGTCACAAACACCATGGGAACATAATATTGTGGTAACATTATTTTTTCAATACCTCTCGTGACTTTCTATGAGAAAAGTTTTAAGAAAATACCTTCTGTGGCCTGACACTGACATTTGTGTATAGTACTGACTTCTGTTTGGAAAAGGAAATTGCTTTGATTTGGCTATGGTAGTGTATTAAAAAAATACCAGCAAAGCCTAACCTGTGAAAGTGGATAGTAGGAAACATGCACATCTAGAAAGCAGAGAGATGTTTGTTTTCCTACTTGGCTTTAAGAATCTTTGTCAGAAGAAGCATGGATGCCTCTCACTCCATACTCAGACCCCATCTCTATACCAGGTCTTTTGGACCTGCCTACAGACTATGCAAGGAGTAAAGAGGGAGTTGACCTTGCTGTCCTGAACATCTTCCAAATACGGGCAGAAGAAATAAAAACAACAACAAGGTTGTCTCCTTGTACTCTGAACTGCCTGAGGCTTTCTGCTGGGGGCTCTCTCTTGTATTTAATCTGGAGGAGATTTTTCCTGGATAAATATTCAAAGCCTCCCATGTGGAGCCAGGTGAGTCTCAGTGCAGTTCCCAGCACTAGACCAGGGAGCTAAGTGTTCAGTTGGCCCCACTGCAAACCAGCCATGGACATCCACACTGGTGGATATCCACACTGGCAGATATCCACATCCATGTTTGGATATCCACACTGGCAGATCTGGCCCTAAACAGTCTCGTTTGGTATTTTTGTCTTACTGGCAATTACCTAACCTACCTCAGTAGTAGTGTTGTGTTACAAAATCTGTCAAAGGTTTCCTGCAACTGTGAAGGACATGACATCTCTTCTGCTTGTGCCACATAATATAACTCCTACAAGCTCAGAGCTGGGAGAATTCATTGACTGGTATCTCGAGAGTGTGTGTGTGTGTGTGTGTGCGTCCTTCCATCTCCCTGCCTTTTTTTTCAACATTTATGAAAGGATGAGGCACTTCATAAGATGTTCTAGCCTAGCCTTTAGAGTTTTAATACCTTTTGCTCTCAGCAGAAAGTGGTGCTAATGTTCTGCTGCAAATTTTTCTGCTGCTCACTGTAAATGTCTTTATAGTTATTTTTTATTTGGGTTTGTTCAATATGTTTAGTAACAGTAGCATAGTTTCTAAATATGCCCAGTTGCTTCTGGAGGGATTCAGTAATTGAGATTTTAATTGAGATTAGTCCTGAGGTTAAGGACTTCTACTAGGACTTCTACTCTCTGTTGCAGCAGCTTTTCTCCCAACTCATTAACTCAATTTTTGCTCTTCTAACACAGAAACCCCATTGCAGCCCTCATCTTCTTCAAAATTAATAAATTCCCATGACTTCAGCTGAGACATGTTATTCATATTAGCGTGAAGGGAAAGTAGGGTGTGTGATTTTATAACTTGGGAGTGTTTTTAAGGGGTCCTGAAACAGTGAGTCATTGTTAGCTTCTGCCTGTCTTTAAAGTGTCTGCTCTCAGTCTGGCAATAACTTTGCAGGAGATGACTCAGGGGGGTAAGCCACACCATAGTTTAATATTTGACTAAGATTAAAAGAGCTCTTAGACACACATGGCTTATAAGAAGCTTGGTGTATCACCTGCCTTCTTTCTATGTGATCACTCTTGAGACCCCAGCACCTGTTAGCAGCTGGATGCTCACCTTCCAGCAACAGGCAGAAAAATAAGGATGAATTGGTTCAGGTTCCCTTTTGCCACATTGTACAACCCATCTCCCTGGCATCATCACCCGCAATGACTTCCTCACAGAAGCTTGTCCCACCGGCTGCTACAGACAAATCCATTCTGCTGTGTTTTACCTGGGAACCACTCCATGTATTATTAATGCTTGGGAGACAGGTCTGCTTGCTTGCTTGTTTTGTTGGATTTGCCTCAGGTTAAACATCCTGGTGTGGTTTAGGGGTGAGACCCAGATGCAAGTGACAACACAAAGATGTGGCAAAGGAAGGAGACAGGAAGGGATCTCATCAGGCTATGACTAATCACTGGTCCTGTGGAACAAAGCAAGAGAAAGGATGACAGGCTGCTGAGTCCTCCTGAGAGCCATTCCCATTGCATCAAGGGTAGCTTTGGGGAAGGGAGGTACAATGGAGGTATGTAGTTTCTGTGGAGAAGTTCTTGTCTACAGTCCTGCATGGCACTGGCTTTTATTTCAATGTTACTAACCAAGGTAAATCCTTAAGGGCGAGAGCACTGGGAAAGGAAGAAGGGGAAACAGTGTCTAGACTGGTTACATGGAGAAAGTATCTGCACTTTTGTCCTGTCTATACTAGGCTTTTACAGGGAGATAGGTATGGAAATGTAAAGCAAAGAACCTTCAATTTGCAGGAACTAGAATAAACTTACATTCCCCACTGAACTTCACAGTTCACAGACAACTTTAGCTGTTCTTCAAAGCACCTGTGAGTGGCATCGGATTTTCCATGAGGTTCCCCATGGTCTCTCCTTCTCTGTCGCTTCCCACAACATCAGCATCGCTGGAAACCTTCTTTCAGCACCTCCAGCCTAGCTGCCAGTGGAAAAGTCTGCTCTCCCATCTGCTTGTAGATGGATATTTCCCTGCAGGTGTGAGCAGTACAGTCCCTGCAAATGTAACTGCATCCTTTCAAGGGGATCAGGTCATCATAAACTTCTTGGTGCAAGAGCTGTACATTGTCTGCAAGCCTAAAATGCTGAAAGCAGGCTGGAAAACAAGGAAGATCCCCTTCAACTATTCAGCCAGTGTTTTTCTTGTCTTTACCCTTCAAAGACTTCCTGAAACCTCTGTGCCACGTGAAAACACTGATCATGCTATCAGTGCTGTGGGCTTCTTTCTGTAGGGAAACAGAAAAACAATGAAAGAGAGAGAGCAATAAAACAATATAGGCAGGTTTTTACAGATTCCCCAAATAATCCATTTGGCATCTAATTCACGTTGTCAGCTTCACCTAAGTATTCAAGGGGAAGGGAGGGCTTCTTCCTCAGTGGAGATGCTTACTTATTTCACCACAGGATGTCTGAGGATGGACACAGATAAGGACAATTACTTTCCTGAATAAGGAGAGGGTCTAGGGTTTGCTCCTCCTGGGGTGTTCCAAAGCAGTAGGTAAACTATTTCTCATTTACCCTTCTCAGCTGCTGCTGAGCCATTAGCCTTTACGGTTCACTTGACTTTCAGTAAGGGAGGCCTGAGGCAGGGCAGGTGGGCAGGCTAGCTTGTCTGACCTCATTATTGCTGAGACCTGTCTATCTCCTGAGGCAGTGCCAAATGGTGCAATTTTTGGTTGATCAGTCCAATACTAAATTGGGAAATATTTTCCTCTGTCACTTGTCATTCTTCCTTCTCAGTGCCCTTTCATTGCCTTGTGAAAGGTGAGACTGTCGGCAGAAAGGAGTAAGTCTGATTACCGACATCTGACTGAAGAATATATAGGCTCCTCTCTGCATATTGGTGGGAAGGTAGTAGTACTTAAGTGAGAGGTGAGGACTGTTTGAGCTGGAAATCCCTGTGTGTTCCTGAAGTCTCCACAAGCTGAGGGTGAGAGATGATACACTCTCCCTTGTTAGAACTCTGGGGCAATGGTGCAGCCTTTTTGATTTCCATGCTCCCATGGAGACACCAAAAAATAAGGGAAGTGGATGATGGACATCAAGATGCTGGGTGTACTGGTATTGCTTACTTGGGACTCTGGATTTTTTTAATCTCCAGTCCTGGCTACATTTTCTGATCTGCACAACTTTTTTTTCTGTGCCTGTTCCTGCTCACAGGAAATTGCGGAACCTCTTTACCTTGTGGTGTCACTGTAGTATTGATACAGTCACCTCTGCTGGCTTCACTGGTTTAATTTGTGTTAACTATCATGTTTGTAACCACAGTGAAAGTGATTATTTTCTAAAGCAGGTGGAGAGTGGCTTCTGCTGTCTTGAAGGGAAACATTCCTCCCTAGGCTGGGACTCAAGGGAAAGGGGCCAGCCTGGTTCTCTGGAAAGATGAGCTGGGACTCTGCTGAATTATTAAGTACACACCACAGCCATCAGCTCGGAGAGAAAGAGAAGCACCAGCTTAGGTCACAGGTGCAGGATGGAGATTATTAAGAACAGAGGAGTGTAACTGGATCTGACTCATGCCCTTTGATGCTCTGCTGCCTTGATCAGTGTCACAGCTGCTTGGCAGTATGATGCACATGCTTGGCTTGGTTTGGTGGGTCTCTCTGGCATCACAGACAGTCGGAAAAGTCCAACTCCACAGCACTGAATCCTCCTGCTCCTTTCAGGGGCATCTCACTCTTAGAGCAAGCCTGGAGGAACAGCAACCCTAGGTCACACACATGGAAACTGGAAACTGAGGCACAATGTTTCAGTCTAACAACTCAAATGTGTTGACCACATTTAAACCCCCTTTGTTCACCAACATAAATGATATGCATATTTGCAGAGGACACAGTCACAAGCAGCTGCGGCAGGAGGTCCACCAGAGCTTATGTATCTGCAGTTCTTGTGAAAAAACAGGTTGTCTGATTAGATGACTTTGTTGCCCAAGTATGTGTGTCCACTCCAGAAGTTTTGGGCAAGGTTGTATAGCCCTAGGCTATAGGGAAAGATAACTAGGTTGAAAATAAGATCACATCTCCCAGCCATGCCGGAGATCTCCGAGATCCTTCCACTGTGCATGTCCAAACAAAATGGGGAATGTCTTTCTGTCCCTTTGGCCACGTGAATCTGCTGTGATGCGAGGAAAGGACAGGATGGGGTGTTGCACTGTGAAGAGAGTCATGCAGCTGCTTCTTGTTCGGTAGCAGCTGGCACTTACCAGCACTGGCAGGTGGCTGGTGCACCCATAGGAGATGCTGCCTCATTCAAGGGGACAATATCGCTTACTCTGAATGAGGCACCCAGTCCTGTTCCTGCAGGAACTTCTACCACACACTTAAGGACTGATCTTGCACTGTTTTTGCTTATTCCTCTTGCTTTAATCATAGATTGAAATAGTTTACTACTGGAGGAGGTCTACTTTATCAGTAAATATTTATTTCTATATTGCCACCTTGTAAGCCTCGTCCTCTTTCTCTGCTGTTAATGCCAGCCTCTCTGGAGTTTCTTGAGACAAGGAAATATAGGTTGTTTTCCTATGTTTTCCTCTTTCAAGTATGTCAGTCCTTGAACACCAAAATAGAGCACTTCTAACTGGAGACAGGAACTTGTCATCTGACAGTGTTTCTCCTTGTTTCACAAGTTACCTTGTGAAAATCTGCCTGTGTTGGGCCATATTAACCTTTGAAATGTCAATAGTTGTAAATGCGTTATGAGATGTTCAATGGGTTTTGCAAGGTTTCAAACAGTTAAGAATCTCTGAAGAATCTGCACTGAGTAGGCTCTGAGCCTCTCACAACACAGATTTTTTTGTCTAAATAAGACAGTTTTAGGAGTGAGATTAGAGGAAGGATACAGTCAAGCAGTGAGGAAAAATGAGTAAAGTTGCTTAAAGTAAATAGCTGACAATTGTCTTCTGAACAGAAGTTTTAGGCTGTCTGAAAAGCAGAGGAGATATTATCAGTTTCAGGTATACTTTAATGCTTTATTCTTCACTGATGTGAAAGCAAGTTTCAGAATCAGCATTTTGTAGAATTTCCCGTCAGAAAAGGCTTTTATTTTTTGCTCACATTAAGGATGAAAAGAAGGACTGTAATGGCCCTGCTCATTTTTCTATCACCCTGTGCACGAGATGTTGCTGGCTGCTGGTACCACCATCCCTCTGTGGACAGAACTGTGGCAGAGGGACTGGGTAAGACTTCCAAAGGAGACCAGCCCCCTTGCAGACTGTCCTATGCTGCCTGGCAGCAGCTATCACTGGGAGAAGGGTTGGTTGTTTTTCCTTTGGTTTATCTAGCTCTTGGTCTCCAAACTGGAAATACCTTGGCTGTCAGGAGCAGCAGAGGCTTATTTGCTTTTTCCGCATGAATCATGAGACTGGAGATGTTCAATCTGCTCCATGATGGAGGGTCTCAGCCTGTTTCTCTGTTCAGTGGGGCAGCTCCCTGGGCAGATTGCTGGAAAGCTCTGGGAACAGATGAATAAAGAGGTGTGAGAGCATCTGGAGGGACCACAGGTGTCCCAGTGCCCTGGCACCCTGTAAACACAGCCAGCTTGATTTCTGTTCCTCTGAACTGTACTGCTCACATGTACCCTTCTAAATGGTATAGGGCAATAATCTGCAGACCTTTAACCTGTATTCCAGTTAGGAAGAAACTGTAAACCAAGCAATGATAAAATATAGTCTGATAGCAGTTTATGATACTTCAGCAGGTGAACCTGTTTACCATGAATAATACTTTTCTATGGGAAAGAGATGATGCTATATCCTGAATCAGGCTTTCCCCTGCAGTGTCATCACGTGTACAGTGTCAACATTGTACTATTTTTCTAATAGGAGCACAAATATTTTCTTTTATTCCAGAAGCCTCTTGCTCAGATGATTTCTAATTCAGGCCACTGGGATTTCTACAGAAATTTTTGAGAAAGCTGGAATAAACTTAGAGAATGTAGAACAATGTAAAACGAAACTGTTGAGCCCAAGTTTGGGTTGCAGTGTCATTTCCTGACCTATTGTAAAATAGTGGATGTAGCCACCTAACTCCAGACCACTTCTTATGTGTGTGATGGGTCCAGTGCTTTAGCTGGAAAATGCCAAATACACCATTTCAATGGGAGCTAAACCCTGTAGCTGCAGGCAAAGTAGTTTACAGAGTCGAGTATGAACTGCAGCAGGATTCAATGCATTATGTATGGATCAGCCCTCTGGAATTGCACATGCATGTAAGTTATGCCTGTAGGAAAACAGTAATTTAAAACCTCCTTCTTCTCCGCCTCTTGGAGCTGACTTACGTTAAATATTAACAAACTTGGTTCATCAATTCCCTGGTTCACTTGGCTTCTTTTAACAACAGACGTTACTACAACAACTCTGTCTGCCTCCCTGCTTCTGTCAGCACAGCCAATGGTGAAACCCAAGAATCTGCAGTTGTAACTCTGCCTGCAGAGCCTGGCTGCTGCCCCAGTCCTATAGTCATCCCCAACTTTCTTCCTGAGATCACAAATGCATCCCACCTTTGGCGTCTTTGAGTAGTTTGTACTGAGAGACACTTGTTGCAGAGAGGCTTTGGTTAAAGGAGACTGAGGAAAGGTGTGAGTGAGCCCACAGGAAGGTGAGTTCCTCTTGTCAGAGGAGGAAGCAGTGAGCATGGCCAGCAACCCCAGTGCACTGCCCCGGGTAACCTTCCAGACACCGGAGAAACCTGGGGAGGAATCATCACACAGGAAACTGGGCAAGTTGACCATAAAGTATAACCGCAAAGACCTACAGCGCTGGCTAGACCTGGAGGAATGGATCAATGCCCAACTGCAGGAGCTATACCAATGCCGGGTGAGTAGCTGGGGCAAATCAGCTTGTTAGGTAAATGGGTCTAGAGATCCTGTGTGCTGGGACAGAGGTTTGCTTGCTCTGCCTCACTGGAAATAGTTTCTCATCTTCATTCTTCAGTAGGTATCTCCTTGCCACCTGCTGCAGTCCTCTCTCTGACTGGTGTGTCGGCAGGCAGAGAAGCTTGCACTGATACAATCCAACCAGCTTTAAATTGCCTGGTGTTGCACCCACTGAGGGGATGTAGCTATTGCTCAGCACGAGTAGCAGAACCTGGAGAGATGTATAAACCCAGGATGCTTCTTGTTGCTGCACTCCATATGGTGAGTGGCTTTGCTGCAAGCAGTATTTAAGCTAGCTGGGTTAGAGTTATCAGTGTATCCCTGTTCCTTTTTGACACAACAGTGAGGCTCTACCTGCTGTTTGAAAGAGACACTTCAGATAATGCTGTATCTGTAGGTGCTGAGTCTGGACACACTACTGACAGAAGGAGAAGGGAAAAAAAAATCTTATGCACAAATGTGTAGATCTTATGCCTTCTTGTTCACAAAACCCCAGAGCCGTCTTCCTTGCCTGAACTTCCCTTTGCAACAGGAACAGTCCTTCTTAAATTCTTTCTGCCTACCCGAGAGTTGTCCCACTAAGAAAGATCCAGGAGTGCCTAGGTCCAGCACCTCAATGGTGTGGGTCTTTATTTCAGCTGTTGCAGAGTAGATGACAGTTTTTTATTGGGTAGGTGACATTTAAGTCAAGTTCCAGCCCTGGCTGCGTACACTGAAATTTTAACCTTGTACTATCACTTCTGTGCATATACTGTGCTTAGATGGATAGCTCTTATGCTGGGTGCTTACATAAGTGATAGTGCTTTTCCATTCCTTTGGAGTGTGGTACAGGAAAAGGTGAAAGGATTTTCTACACTGTACATCATGTCCTTAAACCCATTTAAATAGCTTGACTAAGAGTTTTTCTTTACTCTGTAGGGAAATGGCCAGTACAGTAAGAGAACAAAGCTTTCTTGACTCAGAGCCCAGTACATCTTCAGTGGAAGACATAGATGAGTCTAACAAATTGTGTAAAACAGCTTATTCATGTCTTGGATGGGAATGGACTAAATGAACTGCCAAGGCTTTTCTGTCCTGTCTTCTGTATTTGCACCTCAGCACAGTGCCAAACACATTTAAGGAAAAAAGAGTTGACGATTGCTTAGAGACTTCCACTCCGAGCATCAGCACTTTCAAATTGCAATCAACAATGGAAGTGGATGTGTTAGCACAGCCCAGGAAAGGTAGTTTTTCTGTTATATGCCATGATGGTACAGAGAAACTTTTGCCTGCCCAGGGTGATTTTCTTAGCCTGAGAGCCATAGAACGATGTCAACTCCATAGCTGAAGAGCCAAACTTCAGGAACTGTCTCAGGGCTGTCTTTATTATTGTTGTTGCTGTTGTTTTTTACTATTGTAGTCATTATTATCGTAATTTTCTGTGTGAATTTTCCTATTTGATATTTGTGGGAAGGTACCAGATTCTCAAGCCACGTTGGGAGATAAAAATAGTTCATTTCTGTTTTAATTTATGCCATAGGCAAATAACAGGCAGCAGAAAACAAATATGGAGAAAAGGTCCTTCCTTCTGCTGCAAATGAATGGCTCCTCTGAAAATTCCCCCTATAGGGAATTACTGCAGTTTTAAAGAGTTAAGTTTTTGGGACTTTTTTGGAGGCAGATGAGAAGCACTTCGTAGCACCACTCACATGACCCAAGATGGGGCTCCCTATGTGCTACTCTTACTTGCTGAAGTCTAGCGAGATAGACCTTTACACTTGTAAAGGTGTAAGAAAAACAAGTCAGCTTACGTTATCACTTCTGCTCTTCTGAAAATTAAGATCTGTTTACTGTCATCAGAGCAGCTGCCCAAAGGGGACATTTTTTTCCCTACTACAAAATGCCAGCAGGCACAAGTGAGAAACCCAGCCATGCCCTTACAGAAACAGATTGCCAGTGGATTGCCTTTGCTAGCACCTCTCCAGCACAACAGATTTCCATACTTCCTGATGTATTCAGGCCAGCCTAAGAGATTTGCTACCAGGAACTACATAACACGATGGTGTGCCAGGTCAGACTATTAATAGGGTACAACGGGGGGGTTACATAGGATCTTTTCAAATACATACATGTGTCACAGTAATTGCTTATAATCACCCAGGTGTCCAGCAGGTCCTCCTGCTCTCCTCTGTGCATTGTGGCAAGAGTATTTAGCTAACCCTGCTACTCTGAGCTTCCTTGTGTCCATCAACTTCCATTACATTTACCATTTTCTGTTACCTCTTTGCTCCACCTGCCCTTGGCAGTGCAGTGTTCCTCAGTGTCTTCTAGACATTCAAATTGCCAGCAAGGTTAGTTCAAACATCACCTCCTGATACAAGTAATATGAATGCTATGATGTTTACTATCATGAAGCTTTTTTGCAACCAAACTAAGACTTGGTGATTTTCAAAATGATTCCTTGCTCATGGAATCCAGAACAGCATCCACACTAGGACCAAAAAGCCACAGGGAATTACTAACCTGTCTCACCCTCCTGGCCTATTTAGCTTCTCAGCCAGAGACAAAGTTGAACTGGATCAACACCTGCTTTCTAAATAGTTACATGGAAACTATTACTTTAAAAAAAAATGCTGTGTGGGTCACAATGCAATATATTTAACTCTGGTTTATTATTTATTGTTAAGTTAGCTGCATATCACAGTTAAACAAAGGCTTTCTACTTCCTCTCTGGCATACAGAGAAATATCAGACACTGCTAAGAAAAAGTTTCTTTTTTTCCTGTAAATATTGCCTTTATGTTTAATGTTTTACACATACATCTGTAAATGCTAGTTCGCAATCAGGTACTGTGCTGTTTATCCAGTATCCTTACTCTGCTGATTATTATGTCAAAATATCACTAGTGTTGTGCTGTGAAAGATTCATTTTGCAAATACACTGGAAAACCACAACCTGCTTTCCTTAAAGACTTGTAGAGACTTTTGAAGCTTTAATGTGTCTGTGATCAAGTTTTACAAATGTTTCCAACTAACACCCCGATGTAGTACAAGACTATTACTCCAGTCACCAAAACTTGGGGTCCCTCTTACATTAAAGAAGACTATTATGTCCCACTCATGTCTGTTAGAGAAAGCTGGCAAAATATTGTTAGGTCTTTCAACAGCATAATTGTTTTTCTCTCCATTGCTGCAAAAAGCCTTAGTATAAATACAAAGTATGTGAATGTAATTAGCATAAAAGCCTAAAATCTTCCTGTATTATCTGTGCCTCTCAAACACGAAGCCTGCTGGATTTGTTTGGTGAACTCTTCATAGATGAGGGGTGTCACAGGCTGTCTTAAATTGCACTGCAGTTGGATAGTCTTGAAAGGGTCTTTCCATGATGGATTATGATCCCTGAGCAGTGCAGTGGTGGGAAAAGATGAAGAATGTGTACATCAGGAGGTGTGGTTCTAGCAGACTACGCAAAAGGGCTGGAATCTGTGCCCTCTTTATAAGAACCTCCTTATTTTGAGATGATTTATATCATGACTTCAATTTTGCAGCACAGTATTATTGTAACTCAGCTGCTCAGTTCTTTAAAGATGGACTCTAGAGTTCTTAGATGTTGGAAGGTTTATTAACTGTGGTGGGTTTTTTTCTTTTTAGCTAAGGGAAGAAACAGAGACAGCAGCTCCTGAACCACAAATTGATCTTGAAGATCTCCTGGAGGTCCCTAATGAAGAACAGAAATTAAAACTACAGGTCAGATAGAGAGACTTGGTGACTTTGGATTAGGGACTTCTTAGAGTAGTGGTGTGGGGGGTAGAGAATATGTGTTTCCAGTGTTGTATGATGCTTCCCTGTGTTTTCACTTGTCAGAGGTAGTAAGATTATATACATTTTTTGTAGAGAGGAGATGATTAGATCAACTCATAAATACTAAAATGATGACTCCTTGTTTTTTTAGGAAATCCTCCATGAGTGCTCCAGCCCTACAGAGGTGAGTGAAGCACCATATACATGTATGTATGTTAGTTATATATTATACTGCGCTGCTACAATGTGTCTTTGTTGCTGCTTGGCTGAATAGCCAAGATATTACTGTACTGTAGATTCATTTAATCCTAATGGGAGGTGTTTGCCACTTTATTCTCCTGTGTTACAAAATTACATGTAAATCTACATGGGTGAGCTGAAGGCAGAGCACTGGAGAAAATAAGGAATTATGCTTTACAACCAAAGAAAGTTCATTCATTCCATGTTTTGGAATTTTGGAATGACTAGGCTGAGTTGCTATTTGGTCCTCAGTGTAGAAAAGCCATAGATAGCGATACAGTTCACCTAACAATATTGCACACTGCCAACTAAATGCATTCTTAGCTTTAACCACTCTATGGTTATGAAAGACAAGAATGTAAGATGGTCTTCATGTTGGATTGGGCAGATAACTGCCATGTAAATTAGTTATACATGTGGGTTTCTTTTCCCCATGTGAACTTTACAAGTATTGATCTTGAGTTAGAGAGTTAAAAAGTCCCACAAGCAGCCGCAACGTCCAGAGGAGTGGAGCCTAATACTTTGCAGTGTAGTGCATGCATCACAGAGGAATTGCCTTTGCTGCATTGAATACCTGTGCAAAATGGGGTCCCCCATCACTGCTTCAGCCACATGCATTGCATGTGAACATTGTGCTCAGACATCGTTCCTCAGACTCCACATCTTGTCAAGCCTATGTAGCTGTACAGTGATGAATATACAGAAAATGAGATGAATGCATGACTATCACTGAAATTAAACTGGGCTGTAGCAGTCATTACAGATAGTCTCCTAGCAGGGGTTCAACAAAGCTGGCAATACAGAAATAGTTTTCAGAGTGTGTGAATTTCAGATCTGAGGCAAGAATCCCACATTCCCTGAGTGATAATTGAAAAGAGTTTGCTCTACTGACTCATAAGCCATGAAAGTATCTTGTGGGCAGCAGGGTACCTGCTGAATACAGATACTGCTACCCCATTGGCAAACCCATGTACTTTTACCCTGGTGATCTTGAATCCTCTTGAAAGATCTCAGCAACCTAATTTCCAGAAGACAGACAAGAAACAAAGTGGTTTCCTCTGAAAGGACTAACTGAAAAGGAATGAATGATCCTAGGCATTTACTTCCAGAGCAAGTTGTGGCAACGTCTGATACTGAAGTGAGGAAGCTGGCCTTCCACACAGCACAAATGCTAATAAGCTGCAATACTTCCAGTGACCTTGCCTAATTTCAAGGACATGTGGCTATGTCTTTGGGTGAAGAAAGGCCGCACACTTCTTTATGGTGATGTTACTTGTCATGCAGAGAGTAAAGTTTGCACATTGCCCTCTGCTTGGAATAACCAGTTGGTCCAGTTTAGTTCATAGTCCTTGGCTGTGTCAGCAAAGTATTCAGGGTTTATCTCCATTAACTGCTCATCTATCTGCTCTGCCTTCCCTCAACCCCTGCTCAACGTTATCATTAGTCCTACATGTGTTTTGCTCCACCTCTTCTCTGCCAGCCACTTCCTTGTAGAGCTGGCACAGCTCCAAGATGGTTTGCAATCCACAACATGGAGCTTTACAGGTTCAACAAGAGGGACAGCTTGCTTTGCCCTAGATTGGAAGGGCAGAAGAAGTGGGCAGGAGGTTATGGTGGCAACAGGAAGCAGTGGAACCTAACAGAGGACAACAGCATCCCGAGGTCATCTCAAGGTAGAAAAAGCAGGTATCTGGGATGAAGAGGGGCAGGCTAGCTCCTAGGGAGAAAATAAACATGGCTGTTCCAGAGGGAAACAGGGGAAGGGAAGTAGAGGAGCTTTTAAGATGCTTTTGATCCATCAAAAGGTCTCCTTTCCTAAGCTAAAAAATAGGTTTGCTCAATAGATGTCAAAATTCTGGTTTCTGCTCAACATAAAGGCAAATGTGGGAATGATGCAAGTGCCATAGTACTTTTGGGGCTGGTGAGCACTGGAATTAATACGACATCCTTCTTTAACCAATTCTTACTGTAGGACTTCATTACGGAATTGCTTAGTCGATTGAAAGGTCTCCGGAGAGTCACCAATCCTCAGAAGAAATGACCTTGCTCACATGGAACACCCAGCTTTGGTCACAAGGAAACGTGTGTCTTCTCTACAAAAACCAGGATCAGCAACAGCACTTCTGAATATGTTTAGGACTTATTACTGAGAAACATCACCAAGTTCGTGAACTTTGTACCAGTGGTTTGAAGTCTCCACTGCTTCCAGATCTACACACATAGCAGGCAGCTAGAGTGTACATTTTCTTGATTCTTAAAGAGCATGTTAGCCTGGGGAACAGGACAAGGTGTCCTTCCTTTAGTTTCTTCTAGGAATTTCCATGCTGGCCAAGGAGTACTGAATACAATTCTCAGGAGCCCGTCGAGACTTCTTTTGTTCTGTCCGCTGCAAGGAAAACAAGGCATTGGTTATCACTCAGTCATCAACATGGAAAATCAGTCACTGTTAAGCTGCACCCCATTTCAGTCTGGCTGGGACCCAGCTGCGATCTCCTGCCTGTTACCGCTGTACCTGACTCTACAGCATTACACCTACTTTGTAAGTCTTATTAAGCCTCTGTTATTTATGAAGGTTGGACAGAAAATATCCAGTATGATGGAAGGAAAATGGTCAAGTGCACCTGGTCTTCTTAAGGGGAAGTTTGTGAAACAGCTGCTAAGGCTAATGGAAGAGATTTTCTTTTTTCTAAAAGGCTAAGATTTAGTCTTTTTTCTAAGTCTTTTTTCTATAAGACTTAATGATTTAGAAGTGTCTTCTAAAGGAGCAAGGTCTGGGAATGATTTATCTCATAATTTAAAAAGATGTTGTAAAAATACTTATTTTGTATATTAAATCAGAGAAAACCAGCCGTGCATTGCTTGCTTTTGTTCTCTCTTTAGGTACTAAAGAAAAACTGAAGTAAAAAAATATCTGCTCCCAATTTCCCTTCAGGGAGCACCTCAGAGTGAGTCTTTTACAGACAAGGTAGGTCTCACAAATGAGCAGTGAAGTAGGACACATTGTCTTGCTGGACAAACTCTTTTGGCAACAACTAATGTTTGTCTGGAAAAGTACAGAGGAAACTACATCCAGCCTCTCAGCAGGTCAGTAATTTGACACATGTGACTAGGAAATAAGGTAGCAAATAGAGGCCGATTGCTTAGGCAGAACACTCTGACATTATGCCTGCCCCTCCGCTCATGCCTGCCACTCAAAACACAAGAGTTGCTGAGTCACATCCAGAGGGGCTTCTATGTACCAGTACATTCAAGGCCAGCTTTTGAGTACATGTTTTGTTTGTTTGTCAGACAGGGGCAGAAGGGACCAACTCTGGAACAGAAGGGACATGCAGGTCAGCTAACAAACACAAACAAGAATTCCTGGGCTGGACCAGTAATATCTTAAATACATTAGTCTTTCCATCTTTATCAGTAGCAGAGTGATGACTATTACCTTTTGCTTCCCTCCTATTTTCCAGGTGTCAGTGAACAAGCTGTGGGCCCTGTCCTCTGAGAGGACAAAATCCAAGCTGCAGTAACAACTGTGATGTAAGGGCTTGCTTCCCTTCAATGCTGTTCTTGTAGCTGACTGGCTCCTGGAAGTTTGCAAGCCATGCAGATCATGTCTTGTTCTAAGGCTGCTCCAAGATGCTCTAAGCCTTACCCACTAGGTTGGAGAAATGGTCTTCCTTTATCAGGGCCAATATATATCTATGGTAGTCCTGGGAACAGGCCATTTTTCACCTAGAAAGGGACTAATAGGACATGCCTGCCCTTCTGAAATCTCAGCTTTGTAAGTAAAATAACAACAAAATTAAATCCAGAGCTGCAACGGTTGTAGATCTGGCACTGATCGTGGATTGACACCTGCTAAGACTCAAGAGAGTCGCTGAGACAGGAGAGCTGCACACGGACAAAAAAGCTCTGAGCATGGTTAAAAACAGACTGGGATCAAACAGAAGTTCAGGTAGAAGATCTAGGTAGACAGGCCATGAGCAGAGTGTCCTATACTAGAGATGTAACTGGTTACATACAGTAGTACATAGGAGTCCCGATTACTTACACACCCTACCAAGAGGCTTTGTTTTACTCTGCTGAGCAGCAACAGCACAAAGACCTGACACGCCTCTCCTCTAGCCCAAAAGAGATATTCTTCTCTCCCCTGGGCATTGTTCTATATTTCCTCAATATGGAGTAATGCAAAGAAAATTTTTGTCTATGCATTAAGGCACACATTGTTAGAACCAAGGAAAAAGGAAGTTCTCAAAACTCTGCTTCACAGAAGCTGTCTTTGTGCTTACTCTGCAAGTAGCAGGAAAAGAGTAAGCTGCAGCCCCTATGATGTGCAGTTGGGTCCGATCCATAAGGACACCAGCACCGCATGAGAGAACTTCAAATGAGCACAGTGTTCACCGGGAACAAGGCAACACGTGGCCAGGGGCAGATGATTTCTCAGCTCACTGGTGCAAAAGAAAAAGCAACACAAGGCAATTAGAGCAACTTGTTTTTTGTTTAGTTCTTAAACAGCAGTAACTCATACTTGCTTTAATTTACACGTTGGCTGTTCTCACCCTAGACCACAAGTATAGACTAAAATCAGCGTTTTAAATTTTTTTTTACAAATATCTTCCAGTTAACTTTGCTGTTTCTCAGCACCACCACTAGCATAAGGCTGCAATGTTTAGTATGTACATAGTGTGCAAGAATGTTGCTTTAAAGGAACTTTGCCTCCTTGATTACACCAAGATAACTCAGAATGTATGAAAGTTCATGTGCTTTTCTAATTTCAATTCTTGTTGGGGTGAAGCCTACATAAAAAACATTTTGAGTGGGAAAGAAAATCTCATCCCTTATGACATGCTACAAAGATAGAAGCAAAGAAGGTGAATCTCTTTCTGGAAGATGCCAAGCCGTCTTCAGTCCTTGAATGGCTATGACTGAAGTTGACCTGGCCTATCAGGAACTGATTGTTTACCAGTATCTTTTCAAAGACAAGGATGAGGAGTAAGCAACACAGCCAAAAGTGCACTGCCCACTTAAAGGTCATGCAGCATTCATCTTACACAACAACAGATTCAGCTAGGTCTGCTTCCTGCAGACAGCTATCTGGATACCCTTTCCCTCCTCCGTGGAGGTCACTGAGGCAACAGGTACAGTGGGGAAGGCTTTTCAGAGGAAAGTGACTGAGCTGCTACTAAAACAGCCAATTACATGCAGAAAGTGCAGCAGCCACAAAAATGTCCATTAGTGCTGCAAGGAAAGCAGCAGCATGTGTATGACCAAAGAGACTCCTCCATGTATGACTAAGTTCTATTTCAGGCATTGGGTTGGGTGCACTTCTGAATTCCTTGGGATGGCCCCAGAGAAATCAATCTGGAATCTAATTAAACTGCTTCCGGCTGTAACCTGCTCCATTACTACTGATGTGAACAGGGCAGGGCTTACAAGACACAGGCCGCCTAACTGCACAGGAGCTCAAAGTTTGGTTGTGGCTGATGAAGCATCCAAAATGTTGCAAGTAGCACTCCAGCTCATACTAAGTTTTTTAAAAAAAATAGAAGCAGCTGTAAATCAAGAGGCTGAAGCCCAAAGGAATGGATCAGTCTTAAGAGAGATATAAGAACAGATATTTGCACCTTCCCTTGTATACACAAAACACAAAGGATTTAACCTAAGACAGAACTGGACTGTCTTACTACCAGACTAATTATCCATGTCAAATAGCAATGAAAAAGTGTCATTCCTATGGTGACACAAATCCAGAAGAGCATTTTGTTTTTCTTTTTAAGACTGCAAGCTTCTCAGGGCTGTAACTTATCTAAATTTTGTGTAACACAGGGCTCACTGTGAGCTCTTACATCAGAACAAATCAAATAGTTTTCCCATCTACCTGTCCCAAAGAGACAGGCACTGGTGAAGCAAGGACTGCCAGGAGAAAGAAGATCCTCCAAAGAAGCGAGGCTTTGCCACCCCTTCCTAACAAAAAGTTTTGATGGCACTGCTGCATACACTTGCAATTTTTAGTGCAGTATCACTATTCTACATTGTCTGAATCAGGTTTCTGTTGAAGGGCCTGAGCTAGTGCAGCACTTTAGCACAAACCCAGCTTCAACAGCAGCTTAATTAATTTGCTGTGCTCTGACCAGGGGTGACAGAGGTGCAGGCAAACACTATTTTGTAAGTTCACCTTGGAGGTGATCTTAAGTGACCTTAAGCAGAGGGGCAGGGCAGACAGCTGGGAGTGGCAGTGTCAAACCAGACAGGCAAGATTCATTGGAAATTCCCTGTCAAAGGCAAATCCTTTATTTTGTTGCCATTGGAATTTGTCAGCCTTAGAGAGCTCTCTCAGAAGTTCACATTACTCTGGAAAGGGCTCATCCTGATGGAATAATAAAGCATGTTTACAGCAAGTTTAGTTGGGTATCTGAAGCAATTCTGGGTGCTCTGGACACTGGCAAGTGCCACTTGCATCTGGATTGTCTCCAGGGAGGGATATGAACATATGCAACTGAGCTTCTCTCATAGCCAGAGAAAGAGCATCACACAGGTAACATAATTATTCTACCAGGGGAATAAATAATTAACAAATCTAAATCCTGCTTTCAGACTAATGTACACCTCTTCCAGACTGATAGGTTGCTCTTACAGACCACATGACCTTGGCACAGCCAATGCAGATCACAACACTGTGTATCAGTGTACCCTTTACAAAGGATCCTTCAACTGAGCAACACTGCCCATCAAGGCAGAGTAGCCCCTGCACCTTTTCCAAACACACCACAGAAACATGTTTGATGACTTCATGATTCTTCATTTCTTTCCCTAAGCCACTTGGCACAAGGACTAACATACCATTATAAGAAGGCAACAATTTGTAAAGGGCTATCAGGTGTTTCCAGGAGAGACTTTAACCACAGGCCTCTGTAAATAATTTTTATTACACTTTGAAAGTTCTCATCACACACGTGATCACAAAGTAGACAGTTTTCTCAGTGCAAATTGCTTTTCTGCCTGTTGAACCAGTGTGTAAGCTGTTAGCAAAAGCAGGAAGTTACTTATCAGCCAGTCAGTACTGCCTTAAACACTCATCTTTACTGCAACCCACATTGCCTTACAGTCTGTATTTATGGACTCGTATTCACCTCCTCATTTATTCCCAAGCATACACAGCAAACCATGCACTTCTCTGGAGTATTTGTGAGGACAAAGTCATATGCCCTCCAAACCTCTCTCAGATTACAGCACATCCTTTAACTGTCCAAAACATCACCCGTTTTGGCTGCAAATCCACTTGGACTCTTCCTCCCATCTGGCCGGCTCCTCTGTTTTCCCATTCTCCACCTTCTTTACTGCTTATGAAGAATGTGATCACTTCTGCTTGCAAGGGAGATGATAGCGGGAGGTGTGGTGGTCCATCAGGTCAAACTCATCATGGCCTTCCCTGAGAAGCAAATACAAAGTGCAGTCAAAAGTAAATACCCAGGCTGGGAATTCGCCCTTAGCTACTGCACAAGGTATCTCCCAGCAGCCCTTACCTAGAAACTTATCTCAAGGGAGATAAGTTGTGAGGACCTGACTGGCAGCCACCTGGACTGACTACTTAAGGTATTTGCTTGTAACAGAAACCTCTGAGGTGCTTTGTGGGAAGGTCTGCTCAGCCTTGCCTGATGGATTCGAAAATGACAACAGATCTCTCTGTCTCTTTGCCTCTTGGAGAGATTCACTTAACTGATGGTTCATTTGCAGCACTATGTCTATGATTCCAGGGATATAAGCAACTCCTATGACAATAGACAAAATGATGGTCTGCTCTGCACAGCTCTGTTGTGGCTAAAACACAGTGTACCGGCAGCTGTCTGAACCATGCTCAGCAGCAGGCAGTGTTGAGACACAAGCCTGCATCTGCAGGGAGCAACTTATACACTTGTTCACCTTCCAGACTGCTGATTCTGCTTTTACTGATGTTTGCTGTTGGATATTTTTGTTTGTTTGCTTTGTTCTTAATGATCTAATACAGCCAATCACATACTTTCTTAACATTTTCATATTTTTCCCATTCCATTTCTTTACAAAAACATTTGAAGGAAATCAGAGAATATACACAAAAGCATCTCTTGTTATCCCAACCAGATTCTTAGCAACTTGCTGTCTAAATATCTTCCAGCCAACTACCCAAAAGTTTTGAGGCATGAAAGAAGAGAAGTCACACAAACTGTTAGGAAAAGCTTTGTATTCAAAGGAATTAACCCTCCAAATCTGAGACATGCAATATTTTTCAGAAATCAAGCTAGAAACATTTAAGAACCAAGACTACAGCTGCTGCAAGGCCTGACTGATGAAAAAGGGTTCACACATACATATTTCAATAAAGATCTTTTTAATATAGTTTAATATTGCAAAGTCTCAACCTAAGAAAAGCTTCAGAAGTTTATACTATCTGATCTCCCCTCTTAAGGGAACGCAGCCCAGATCATCCATCAATGGCATTAACAAGCCATAGGAGTCACTGAACAATAGTCTTATTTATCCCATCCCACGTAATGCAGCACACCAGCTGCTCCAGAGAACACTCAGACAATGTGCCCAAACATGCACTGAGGCAGTACACACAGAACACTCCTGCCTAGGGTCAGTTTAGTCCCTGAAGCCTGGGATAACTACTTATCACACAAAGTATTTCCATAACAACTAGCATTCAGCTCAGATCTGGGTTCCTTAAATATTCCCTCCTACTGCCTGTTTTATTGCCCAACAAGAAAAACAAACAAAAGGGGTCAAGCTTTCCTTTTACCTGCCTCTAAGATCAAGAGGAATTGCAAGACTTACCGAAAACAGCGCTGGCAGTAGAGGTCCCCATCACAGCCATGGCAGCGCAAAGTGGCATCTTCGTTGCAGATACAGCACCAGGGTAACTCATCCTCATCACTATCTGCCCTGGCAAGAGCTGTGGTGGTTGGAGTCTGGCCCTAATTCACGAAGAAAACAGAGACACAGAGTTCAAACCCCAGCAGAGAAAATACAGGACTTTTCATTGTAATGCATGATGGCCACAATGACCTGTCATATGGTCCATAGTTCACTCTCCGCTGATGCTAAGCCTGTGAGAAGAACTTGCCCAGAGCCCAAGGATAGGCTGCATACGCATCTAGATTGTTGAATAAAACCCCAAGGTACTTGCTAGAATTTAGTTGTGAAACTATGTTGCTTGGAATGTAAACAGGTATTCACCCTCATTTGGTGTCTACAGCAATACACACCCACATTGTCTGTACTGTGTTAAGGGCATGAAGGCCAGATCTTCTGGCAGGCACCACAACAATACCATGTGACACACAATTCCTGCTGTAAAAGCAAGCAATCAGGCAGTTTTGCTGAAAGCAGTTATGGGGGAAGGGAAAGTAATGGGAGGTTGGGTGTGTTTTTCTCCCTGTTATAGAAAGAAAACTGTGGGACAAAGGAAGTTATTTGCCAAAAGGCCTCTACTATTGATTTGTACCTGTGGTTGGGACAAAAAGATCTTCTGAAATGGTAATCTAAATATATCCATAAGGCAAACCGTTGTCTCCTTCTCCCTTACAGAGAACTCTTGTGAAACTGAACAGTCATAAACACACTGAGACACAGTGCCTGGACACTGTCAAAGGCAGCTTTCTAACATAATCTTTTCATAACACTATCTTTTACATCAGTAGTCCCAGAAACACAAGGTGGCATACCTATGAGATGGATGTTTTCAATAATGCTTACAATTAAATAATTTCTTCCATGGGGGATAGGCCTGACAGGTGACTGTCAGTCACAGGTCCATTTAATTCTTGTAATATACATTAGAGAACATGTTTGTATTTCCATAGTAGGCCAGAATCCACTCTGAGCATAGGATATCTTGATACTAATTCCTTCTTCTGATATTATATAAGAACACAGACAGTGTATTACTGACTAGAGGTTCTATTCTGCACAAGCTGAAAGCACCAGCAAACCTCCCATTTACTCAGGTTCAGGATGTATGGTACTAGACTGTGGCCTTGTCAGCCTAATTTTATATATATATATATTCTCTAATATTCATACTGTGAGGTCTCTGCTAACTTCTCCAGATTTAGATGACACCACAACATTCAACAGAAAGCCAGCCTGAAAGGAATAGTATTCCAGGGAGCAATTCCTCTTAAATGGATGACTCACAGCTGAGCTCAGGGCTGGTCAGCCTTGCAGAAGCTGCTTGACTTGTCCGCCCTGGAAAAACTGGTTGGTTACTCTTTTTCTGCATTAAGCCTAGGATACAGCAAACTTCTGCTGCAAAACTGTACTCTCTTAAGACCCTGGAATACATCAATTCAAGAGATCCTGACCAGCTCACTGACCTTTTGCTTTGCTTTCTTACACAGGTTCTGTTGTGAGGGTCCTGGTTGGGTGGTCTGATCTGGAGGAATGTTGAATCCACTTGCTTCATCCAGGGCTGCTTCCTCTGTGAGCTGGTAACAAGAGAAAGCAAGAAGCCTCTTGTTTCAAACACAGCTCCGATCCTCATTCTAGGCCCTAAACCTCCCGCCCTTCTTGCTCTCATGCAATAACAGGAGACAAGAAGTCTGAATACATCTTGTGTTATCCAGACAGATGTGAGCTCTCTGCACTAGGAACACTGTGTGTACACTGTGGACAGTCAGTGCAGCAGCAGGGGCCTGTAGCAAACACACTCTGCTTTGCAGCACAACTATAAGGAGACCCTCAACATCATGCTAATCACACGTGTGTGATGTATCAGACACAGCAACTGTCTGATAAGCACAGCAAATGTGGGTCTGCCTGCCAAGACAATTCCGAGACATTTTAGAGAGAAATAAGCAGTGCTACACAGCACACGTGTCATCATCCATGTTCTAACTGGATAGGGGAGCAGAAGGAACAAGAAGTAAGGAAGTAGCAGCAGAGTGGGGTTGTAAAGAAGACAAACACACCACAAGACACTAAGCATGAATGAGAAAGACAATGTGACAGACTAGAAGCATTGTTGTCAATCGCCTGCCAAAATAGCTGAATGGCCCATGGGAGCTAGCACTGGGAAAGCATTAGGAGGGGAAGGAGTGAAACTCTTCCCAGAAACACAAACACATCCTTTGTGTATGCTCATCAGGTAACAGACACACCTGGCGTAACTGAGAGGAAGATAAACAAGGCCACAGGTGCCACTTCTGACCTGTTTTAGCACTCTGCGAATGGCTTCCTCCTCAGCCACTTCCTCATCACTGTCAGGAAGTTTATAGTTTTCCAGTGTAACTGTAGGAGTAAGAAATGGGAGACTGTAACCCACACCTGCTTCAAATCTTGTGCCCCTTATGTACCAGAGACAATTGCTTGTGCTGTGAGCTTGTTTTGGCATTCTGGCTCTGACACAGACAGATCCTTTTCAGGTGCAAACTCATCAAAAAGGGTGTTATTGTTTGGTTTTAATACTGGAAGAGGGAAGAAAAAAATCCCCACCAAACCCAGAGCTTTGCTTTTAAAAGCTTTGTTAACCTCACCAGAACATGCTAGAACTACCTCAGAGAAGGGTGCAAGACAAAGCAGTCTGACCTTACAGCTCCAGCCTTTACCCTCAACTTAGATCTTTCACACTGATTTCATAATGAACCAACTTGTACAACTTTACAGACAAAATCAAATCTCAGTCTGTTTCTTCCAGAACATAGGAATTAAATGGATAAACACTTCTCAGAAAAGAAATTACTCTGTCACAGCAACTTGATTCCTCTCTTGGCACTGCATTCTCATCTGCTGCTCACCTTTCTCTGGGTCCTCGCCTTTGAGAGCTGCCAGTCTCTTGGCAACCTGTAAGATCTTCTCCTGCCTAGTATTCTCTTCCTGCAGCTCAGCAGCGGCTTCTGCCAGAAGTTTGTTCTTCTCTTCCTCTAGCTGTTTTGGGTCCAGACTTGCAGGGCAAACACAATCTTCACTTTCTCGATTGAGATCATTCAAACTTTGGCTACTAACAGCTGCAGGCAGACACACAGAACATGCTGGTGACTCAGCAGCAATGTTCCTTGGGCACAGAAAACACAACGAAAGCAATGCTATGAGAGCAGCTTGCTGCTCTCCATGAATCCAGGTAATAATAGGAGAAGGCATGCCAGTAGGATCCTCACTGCACATGAAGAGAAGAAAGTTAGCTAATCTGTGGTCTACAGTGAGATTACAGAGAAAGCACTGCAGCTAGGAAGATAATGGTATGCCAAATTCCAATGTTTTGTAACAGTGCACAGGTGCATTAGGAGTAGCAACACCTCCTCCCCAGGGAAGGGTCACCTTAGAGAAATAGAGAGAAGCGATCTGTGTACAACAAGGAACCATCTCCAGGCAAAGACACTGAGACCCAGTATGGAGCCAGATGGCTGGTTTTTGTCAACTTGGTAGTCATAAGGGGGAGAGAGGGACAAACTGGACACCCAGCTCACCTGTAAGCTAGATAGGGAGGCACATATTGCCTCCTCAATATAGCACATACATTATTAGATATAAACAGGTCTTTGGAAGCCAAAATAAATACCTTGAGGCTGAACTCTTGGTCTGTAATGCTCATCAATGGCAACTTCCTCAGATAGTTGAGTTAACAGGTCGTCTGTCCGCTGGACCAGACTTCTGGTATCAGGAGGCTGGTGTACCTAAGAAACAAGGGGGGTGTGGGAAAAGGCAAATGAGAGGAGAGTGGCAAACTCAATCAAAGGAAAGTTTGGCAACCAAGATCACCCTGGATGGAAGCAGCATAAAAAGATGCCTCCACTGATATTGAGAATCTCGGCTTACAGCTTTATGTGGTGTAAGACTTTCAAGGGCTTCATTTTTAGAGGTGCTGAATGCACACAGCTCTAAGAGCAGTCACCCAAACAATGTGAAGTGGTGCTGAACGTACAGGAGTACACGCTGCTGGGTCCCAATCCCAGCTCTGTCACTACCTCCAGTGCAAACAAAGTGCCATTCTCAACAGCGCCAGCCAGCAGCCCCACTAAGACCTACAATAACATCTGGGCATGCAGCTGAAAAAAGAACCATAAGGAAATGATATTCTGGGGACAAGATAATTCACATAGGCTTTCAATCCAACTGATTCCTCTGCAACTTCAGACAAACCATGCTGAACTTCCATTTCTGGAATAATTAACAGGATTTTTCCCAGCTGGTGTGCAGTAACGACTACCAGATACAATTAGAAGGTACGGCTGATAAGCCCCAAACACAGACAAACAGCTCTGAAATACTATGACCACTTAGGTATACAAATGGGTTGAGAGTAAAAAACTTAGCAACTATTGTTAAGAATATACACATGAACTACACCTGACATGATTATCATGAATGTACATTGGATTCAAATTGAGGCAGCGAACTGGTAAAGGCTGACCATTTGCTTCTGAAGCAATGACACAATCAGGAAACAGAGATTTTTGAGTTAAGCTACCTGGACACAAAAAAGCTGAAGAAGGAAGAACAGTTAACATGCTGGGACACCAGTTACTGTGTCAGCTCAGAATAAATTGCTGACTAAAGAGCTGAGGGATCTTACAGGTCTGCGAGCCTGGGAAGGAGGATCTCTCCCCTGCAGGACAGCCAACCGATCCTCCATCTCCTCTGTGGATGGAATAGGACCCCGGCCATCCTCCTTCAGGGCAGCCAGCCTAGCTTCAATCTCAGCCTGAGTAGGGATGGACTCTGCAATTCAGAATAACCCAAGAGAAGAGATTATCCTGTTAATGAAAACAAAACACTTCAATTTTTTTTTTCTTAAAATTGTATTTCTTTCTGGAATCAGACTCTGAACACCTGAGCAAAAACCTCCCTCAGCCCTGATGTGAATAAGGGGTCATACTGCAGTGACTCAGAGACTACCCTAATGCTATCCTTGCCTTCAGAGTCCTTGCCTTCAGAGTCCTTGCCTCCATCACAGTTTATCTCCTAGCCATAAGGTGAGTATTAGGGTAACAACATTTGGCAATCAGCTGACTTTGAATACTAGGGACAGGCAGAGAAATAAGAGTCTTTTAGGCAGTACAGTCCATCTCCTAATGCCAACCTAGACATATATCAGACTGAAACTCTCCCCTGCCACGTAACAGACGAGAGGCAGTGGCCTCAAATTGTGCCAGGGGGAATTTAGATTGGGTATTAGGAAAAATTTCTTCACAGAAAGGGCTGTCAAGCACCGAAACAGGCTGCCCAGGGAAGTGGTTGAGTTACCGTCCTTGGAGATATTCAAAAGATGTGTAGATGTGGCACTTAGGGACACGGTTTAGCAGTGGACTTGGTAGTGCTGGGTTAATGGTTGGACTTCATGATCTTAAAGGCCTTTTCCAACCTAAATGATTCTGTAATAACCAGGTAACCACTTTGCAGTGTGTTCTTTCTCTTCTAGGGATCCCATATAATTTTAAAAATAGTTTATTCTCCTGCAAGCACCTCAAGGCTGTCCCAGAACCTGACAGCTGTGGACTAGGATGAGAATCCTTTTCCTTCTCTGTGAGACAAGGCTAGCCAGAATACAGTCCCACAGAGAATGGAACCCAGGACAATGACCCACAGGAAACCTTCTAAAAAATACTTTGACCAAAGACTTTCATTTCATTCTGCTCCAAGCGGCCTTGACACAGGCTTTTACCCCACAAAAAGGAAATGAGAAAGTGATTTTACACATTAGATACTGCCCCAAAATTGAGTTGTAGTTTCAAGGGAAACAGCAAGAAGCAAAATGAAACTGGAACATTGACCTAAACTCATTGTAGAATTGGGCCATTGTGGCAGCAGTACTTGGATGCTCTGTCCTGTTTTAAGTCTTCATTACCCTAAAACAGCAGCCTCTTAACATCCAGAACTCCCCTCTCCCTCCAGGTTCCATGTTTCCCAAGTAGCAGTGTTCCCACCCAAGGTGTTTACAGTATTCTCTACAACTCACTCGGTTTCCTTTCCTCCCTCAGCCTCTCCAGTCTCTCTGCAATAGCTCTATCCTCTTTTGAGAGCCCCTGGTATCTGGAGCCTGCTCGACCTGGGGGTTTTGCAGCCGCTTTCTGTTGCTCTTTCAGCTGGTTTTGCTTAGCCTCAAAAGCTGCTACACGCCTGTGACAAGGATGGAAAAAAGACATGACAATTGAGAACAGGGATTTTAACCTGGAGATATGAAAACATCCTCTGTGAACCCAACAGAAATGAAACCACTCTCTCTCATACCAGGCTCTCCAACATCAGCACAATGAGGTATTGCTAAGAGTAAGGAAAACCTTAGCTCACAGGAGCAGCATGCCTGGCACTGCTTCCCAGAAGATATGGAACATTTCACCACCGGGTTCCTGTTTCCAAGCCAGCTCTGATCAGTCACAGATAATTGCAGGCAGGTGGCTTTTCAGGAGTCTATTTAAAAGAGCTCATGCCCCACCCCTAAAACAAACTAACAACCCAAACAACAAACCAGAAGCTCTATCCTTAATCTAATTCTGAATCCAAGCAAATACCCACATCAAAAGACCCACTTTTGCAGGTCTCCACAGGGGAAAAGGAAGGCCTAAAAGGCTACTCCACAGCAGAAACAACTGATTGTCAAGTGCAACTCACTTTTTGTAGTTTTCTGGTGGTGACCATTTTGCTGAACTGGTTTGAGATCCCTCTCTGAAAGACAAAACCAATGATTTTTCTGAACTCAAGATACTGACAATACTTCAATCACCTAGTCTCTCAACTTAAGAGGAATCAGACTTTTCTTGACCTCTTGATACAGCCCCTTTCATAACCTCATTAACACTGAGAGCAATCAGCTTATGAACTGGATTAAGATAAGATAACTGCCTGGGACAGCAGGGGACTTCATTTCTAGTCCTTTGGTCCAATTGTTTTGCACTGTGACTTAATACAGTCACCAGGGATCCAAAGGAGGTGGGGCTGAAATACCCTTGCCTCCCACAGCCTGCACCTCCCACTTCAGAAAGCAGGTAGACGGTAGTTAGGTAAGACTCCCAGCATAACTAGCTTCCATGCAGCAGAACACTCTGGAAGTAGCTGGGGCATGCAACAAAACCAGAATTATATAATGCACAACCAAAACAAAATGTTACAGAAGTTATTATATAACCGCCATTATAATGACATCTTCTAGCACACTTGAACACTGCACACCACAAGCACATATTGTATAACTATCTTCTACTTCACTGTATTCAGGTTGAGAGGCTAAACTACACACTTAGGTGAGGTAGTTGTAGTTGGCATATTTCACTCATTCTTGGAAGCAACAGCTGCAAACACAGCTAAGGCCTGTATAGTAATGAATGAATGTAACATTGTTGAACTGTTTTCCGGTTCTAAGGTTTCAGTTCTGAAATTTATTTGCATGAATAACAACACATGCAGCTTACAGAATGGGGTGCCATCCAGAGGGACCTCGACAAGCTCAGTAACTGGGTCCATGTGACTCTCATTAAACAATGGGTCCCATGGTTTAACAAGGCCGAGTGCAAAGTGCTGTACCTGGGTTGGGGCAACCCCTCGTGTCAGCACAGACTGGGGGATGAACAAATCGAGAGCAGCCATGCTGAGAAGGACTTGGGGGTGCTGGTGGGTGAGAGACTGGACATGAGTCAGCAATGTGCACTCACAGCCCAGAAAGCCAATTGTGTCCTGAGCTGCAACAAAAGCAGCGTGGCCAGCAGGTCTAGGGAGCGGATTCTGTCCCTCTACTCTGATCTTCTGAGACCCCACCTGGAATGCTGCATGGCTGGCATTCCCAGCACAGGAAGGACACAGACCTGTTGGATGAGTCCAGAGGAGGCTACCGAGTTGATCAGAGGGATGGAACACCTCTCCTATGAGGAAAGGCTGACAGAGTTGGGATTATTCAGCCTGGAAAAGAGAAGGCTTCAGGGTGACCTAATTGCGGCCTTCTAGTACCTGAACGGAACTTAATGGAAAGACAGAAAGGGACTTCCTACAAGAGCATGTAGTGACAGGACAAGGGGGAATGTTTTTAAATGGAGAGTAGCTTTAGACTAGATATTAGAAAAAAATTCTTAACTGTGAGGTTAGTGAGGCACTGGCACAGGTTGCCCAGAGAAGTTGTGGATGCCCCACCTCTGGAAGTGTTTAAGGACAAGTTGGATGGAGGGAGCTCTGAGCAATCAGGTCTAGTGGAAGGTGCCCCTGCCCACAGAGGGCAGGTTGGAAAGAGGTTGTCTTTAAGGTCCCTCCCAACCCAGGCCATTCTATGATTCTGTGATCTACCTGCTATCTGCTCAGGGAGAATTTTTTTCTTCTGTAACTCTATAGTACTGATATTTAAAATGATGAGAAAAAAAGGCCCACAAGAAACATGGAGAAAGGCTGCCCTGTTTTTTTAATGGCTTTGAAGTTGTAAAGGGAAATCAGAAAATTTCAACTGAAATGACTGAATACTGTATTTCACTGTTTCCATGAGCCAGTGAAGATGATGACGTTCGCTAATGAGAGGCTCCTCTCCTTTAGACACCTGCAGAGCCAGAAAATTCCCCACTAATTAGTGAAAATTCCTTGCTATATGAGAGAAGTGGAAAAGAGGAGTAAGAGAAGAAAGAGGACACAAAAGAATTGGCTACCTGAGGGATTCTGGTGTATACTTGTGTTCTTGTGTTACTTGTTCACATGTATAACCCATGCTGCTTCTGAATTACTTTTTTTTTGTTTTCAACAGGCAATCTAAAAGTTATGTTTGCAAATTTTTTTTCTTTGAAAAGCAAACTGATTTTATGCTACAAAATTTGAAATCTTCAGGCTATGGTAGCAGAGACCTCTCAACACTGACGATTTGTGTCACTGCCCACAGAGGTAATAACACTTTGAACATCTTATTGTCAGCCCATTCAACTACTATACTTCTGAAAAGACTGCCAGTGCTTTTAGAGGGGTGTAGATTTCTGGGCAAAAACACAGTGGGGCTTAACCTGGGTTCATCTAGCTAAGATGTCCACAGTACTTCAGTGTTCTTCTGTGAAGTTTTAAACCTGCTTCCTTCTGACTACTCTGTCATAATAGAAAACAGGCACAAATCCTGATTCGTATCTTTGGACTACACAACTCATAAAACAACAATTCAGAAACAGCCTGGCTTGAAACTCCAGGGTACAGGCAGCATCCGTGCACAAACGGAAGGCACAGCTCTCATGCATAAATCTGCAACACGACACTGGGATGTAAACTGAAGATACAAAGCAGGAAACTGTCTTTGGGTGAAGAAACACTCACGCCTTACCCAGTTAGTTTTTCATGACACTGCTTGCACACCTTCTGCTGCGTGTTTCCACAGCGGGGAACAACAGCAGTGAAGCTCCGGCAGCCCGAGCAGAACGACCGTCCGCAGTTCTTGCAGCCACACTGCAGAGACAGAGAGAGGGGCGGGGCAGGGCTTCACCAACCCGTCATCACACACCCCCACCGCTCTGCCCGGCCGCACGCAGGCACAGTGCCCGTGACAAGGCACACACAAAATAACGCTGGGGCTGTGCTGATTTTTTTGTAAGAGAACTCTATCACCAGCTGCTGATGAAGATATGGAGACTTTCGAGAACCAGCACGTAACTCCTGCTGGGAGCTGAGTCACCACTTCATCCCATAGTGTGTGCGTGGGAATTGTCTGAGACAATGACCGAATGCTGGATTAGAGGGATGACATGATGATTTTTTTTCTCTTTTTTCTTGTTTTTGTCAGTAATCTCCCATATTTGAAGACATAGTGCAATTAGGCACCACAATAGCTCAGTAAGCAAGGACAACAACGCCGGGATGCTGGCCAGGAAGATGTCTCGGCGCAGGGCGAGGCGGTTCCCGGTTCCCCTCTCAGACCCTCGCATTGTGGGGTCGTCACCCCCGGGACCGGCCGGTCCTGACCCCCCGCAGCCGGACTTGCCTCTTTCTTGAAGACAGAGAACTTGGACGCGCATCCATAGCACCGGCTATCCATGGCGCTACCGGAGGCGCGGCCCAGCCTCAGGCGCGGCGCTGCACGCCCGCTGAGGCAAGCTCCATGGTCCTCCCCCCAGGTCCCTTGGCTGCCTCAGGCTCGAGGGTCGACGACGATCGGGGCTGGCACTAGCGGGGAGGCGCGGAAAGCGCCCGCCCGTCCTCAACACACGGGGCTGGGGCGCACGGCCCGACGGGAGTTGTAGTCCCTCGCCACGCCCTTCTCGGCGCCAGCCGACGGGCAGCTCTCCGTGGATAAACTACACTGCCCAGGGCTCCGCACGGTCCCAGTGCCGGGCCGCCCGGGCCACCACCCAGGGCACCATCGCCGCACGATGCATTGTGGTACCTGTAGTCTGGTGCCGCCGGCAGCGCCATGTCCCGGCGGACATTAGCCGTGGATGTTAATTGGACCGAAAAGTGTCTTCTCTAATGCTGACAGGGTTGCCCCCGAGTTACTCTGGTTTTGGGGTCTTTTTTTGTCTTAAACCTGTGGTGAGATCCTGGTTCAGAACAGCAAGAATCGACTGAGTTGCAAAACTCCTGTTATCTCCAGCCCATCCTTGCCACTGTTGGTCTATGTGCCCTCAGAAGGGAATGTCCTGCAGGGTTTCCAGAAAGAGTTACCGAGTGTACCATGAGTCATCCTGCTAACCGCATGAGTTTGCAGGTATATTTTGCATTCTTTTCAGTTTAATATATAAGTCCACATTGTAAAAACCTACACAATTAAATTAGGAAACTGATTGATTTATTCAAGGAAGTAAGACTTGTTAATACCTGAACAAAGCTAAATTTAAAGAAAAAAAAATGGAGGTTTCCCCTCTCAATTTTTTATTTTTGATTTGTTTCATTTTTGTTTGTATTTTTGTTTTGGTTGGGTGGGTGGTTTTTTTGTTTGGTTTTGGTTGGGTTTTTGTTTTCAAAAAACATTGGAAAGACGACTGTATCAAACTTGAAAGCTAAACTTTGCACCTGTTCAGCAATTATGCTAGAGATCACCCGGAAATTCCACGTATCGTAGGCATAAAGCAGTGAATCGAGACAAATATAAACTCAAACAAAAGACTTCATTGTCTTTGCTATTGAGCTGATCAATAGGAAAAGAGGAAGTTTGAATCTTAATGTTATAGTGCAACCTACCGACTGACAGGTGGAATTTGGAATGCCGCTCTTTAAGACAAAAATACAGTGAACGAAAATACAGTGTCTTCCTAACCAGACAGCACCACCAACAGAGGGGCACGGGAGGAAGCCACTTAGAGAAACTGAACATCCTTGTTGAGAAACGCCTCGGCTAAATTTGCCGGACGGAACTGAGCGCCGTGACCAGGGCAGGAGAAAAGCTCACTCTCCCGTGCCTGGAGAAGAGGTACGATACGTTCCCATTCCAGTTCCCTTTCCCTTGCAGGTGTCCGCCAGAGGGGGCCCGGCCCCCGCAGTTCTCCAGCTCCTACACCAAAAGCCATTTGGCAACGGAACAGCAGGAGCTTTCCTTTATTTCTTCTCTTACCCGCTGATGTTTCCCATGATAAAGCGAACTCGATTATAAAATCCTATGTGACAACTTAGCCTGTAAGGTTTTCAATTTCTATTTGAAGTCCAGGAGAGATTAAATTTTCTTTGGTTCATGTGTCTTCTCCTTGCCAAACTCAGTTGTTGCATTCTCTGTCCTACATAGTTATAGCCGCAAAAGCTGTGCTCTTCTCTAACTCACTGTGAAACTCTGCCCCGGTGTATTAGACTTGGCCTTGATAATCTTGGGGCTTGATTACTATAATGGAACATTATAGTAAAGCTTTGGATCTGAAAAATTTTAAATTAAGTAAAAATGTGACCGTTTGCCTACTAAGTCTCCCAGGCTGTAATGTTTTTCCTTGCAGTTCGGTGTGGGAAATAGGGCAGATCATCACCAGAGTGAAATTGAAAACTGAGTTTCAGTACTCTCTTGCTGTTGCAATAGGCTCATTTTCTTCTATTAGATGAGGAACCAACTGTATTACAGCCCATCAAAAGCTGCCCTTATTTTTTGTCAGACATTGTTTGCAGTCCTGAGCGATATGGATCAGGTAGAGTAAAGTCAGGACCCTGAATTTCAGGAAAACAAACTTCCAGCTCTTAAAGGAGTTAGTTAATAGGACCCTTTGGGAAACTGCCCTCTGGGACAAGGGACCAGAACCAAGCTGGCAGATCTTTAAGGTCTGGTAGATCATAAAGCACAAGAGCTTCTGATCTAAGAAATCAGAAAAAGAAGGCAAGAGACTGGCATGGCTGAGTTGAGACTAAAGGGCAAAAAGGAAATGCACAGGCAGTGGAAGCAGGAAAGGGTATCCTGGGAAGAGCATAGGGATGCTGCCTGGTTGTATAGGAATGGGGTCAGGGAGGCTAAGGTGTGGATGGGGCTCAACTTGGCAAGGGATGCAAAGAATAGTAACAAGGTCTTCTACAGGTATGTCAGCCAGAAAAGGAAGGTCAAAGAAAGCATTGCCCCCAATGAACAAAACTCTAATGAACACAACAATGGATAAGGAGAAGGCTGAGATACACAACAAAATTTTTCTTGCCTCAGTTTTCACTGTCAACCTCTCTTCCTGCACTTCTTGAGTGGAGGGACTGCAAGATATGGACTGGGGGAGCCAAGTCCAGAAGAGAAGACCAGGTTTGTGTGACCACCTGAGGAATCTGAACATACCTGTCTATGAGAACTGAGAAGATGCATCCCAGAGACATGAGAGAATTGGCAGATGTAGTTGCTGAGCCTCTCTCCATGATATCTGAAAAGTCATGAGAGTCAGGTGAAGTCTCAAGTGGCTGGAAGGGAAACACTGCACATTTTAAAAAAGGGTAAAAAGGAGGACTCTGGGAATTACTGATCTGTCAGCCTCACCTCTGGGCCTGGGAAGATCATGGAACAGGTCCTCCTAGAAGCTGTGCTAAGGCACATGGGGATAGGGAGGTGATTAAGATGGACAGGGAGGTGATTAAGACGGACAGGGAGGTGATTGAGACAGCCAGGACAGCTTCACCAAGGGCAAGTCCTGCCTGAGCAACCTAGTGGCCTTCCATCATGGAGCAATTACATCAGTGGACAAGGGAAGAGCTACAGGTGTTGTCTGTTTGGATTTCTGTAAGGTCTTTGCCATGGTCCCCTACAACATCTTTCTCTCTAAAATGGAGAGAGATAGATTTGATGGGTGGACTGTTCAGTGGATGAGGAATTGGTTGCATGGTCATATCCAGAGGGTAGTGGTCAATGGCTCAATGTCCAGATGGAGATGCATGACAAGTGGTGTCCCTCAGGGGTCCATATTGGTTTGATACTGTTTAATATCTTCATCAATGTCATAGACAGTGGGATCAAGTGCACCCTCAGCAAGCTTGCCAATGACATCAGGCTGAGTGGTGTAGTTGACATGCTTGAGGGAAGACATGCCATCCAGAGGGACCTGGACAAGCTCAAGAAGTAGGCCCTTGTGAATCTCATGAGGTTCCAAAAAACCAAATGCAAGGTCCTGCACCTAGGTTGGGACAACCTCAGGTATCAGTCCAGGCTGGGTGATGAACAGGAGAGCAGCCCTGCTGAGGACTTGAGGTATTTACTGGTTGAAAAGCTGGAGCCAGCAATGTGCACTCGCAGCCCAGAAAGCCAATTGTATCCTGGGCTTCATCAAAAGCAGTGTGGCCAGCAGGCCGAGGGAGGTGATTCTGACTCTGCTCTGTCTGCTGAGACCCCACCTGGAGTACTATGTCCAGGCCTGGAGTCCTCAGCAGAGAAAAGACATGGACCTGGTGGAGAAGGTCCAGAGGAAGAACACAAAGATGATTGTGGAGCTGAAGCACCTTTCCTATGAGAGCAATCTGAGAGAGTTGGGGTTGTTCAATGGAGACATGAAGGGTCTGGGGAGACCTTCTTGTAGCCTTTCAGTACTTAAAGGGGGCTTATAAGAGAGATAGGAACAAGCATTTTAGCAGGGCCTGTTGTGATAGCACAAAGGGCAATGGTTTTAAACTAAAAGAGGGTTGATTTAGACTAGAGATAAGGAAGATTTTTTTTACAGTGAGGGTGGTGAGACACTGTAACAGGTTGCGCAGTGGATGCCCAGTCCCTGGAAGTATTCAACGTCAGGCTGGACAAGGCTCTGAGCAACCTGGTCTAGTTGAAGATGACTCCGCTCATTGCAAAGTTTTGGGCTAGGTGACCTTTAAATGTCCCTTTCAACACAAACTATTCTATGATTCTGTGATTCAATGACTAGGGTTGTAGTCATGCAAGTGTCGTCTCAACCACAGTTACTTACTTATGTAAGGCAAACGTGTTTTAAATTAAACACAAAAAAGGGCCTATGAGTAGTGCATTTTTGTGTGTTTTTGTAGGGCTTTATTCCAGGCTGTTTTCCTCCTACAGCAGTAATTGACAGATCACTGTTCTGATTCTTACAGACTACAAAAGCATAACACTTGAAGGCTCTGATTTGCCTCCCAGATAGGAACCAGGACAGTCTCAAAGCTGGTAAGAGCAGAACATGCGGACACAAACACTCTTGTTTCTTCTACACACACAGGCTTCTGGAAGCGTGTCTCTCCTTAAATAGGTCTGGGTTTGTAGGCAATTAAGGTAATACCTGTTTGTGCCATGAGGTATGTACCTCTATGGGAATACATATATAAATTCCTCACTGCTAGATACCTCTGGTTTTTAAGGTTAATTTCTTACATGTTAGATTTCAAAAGTGTGTTAAGTGAGTGCTGAACTTTCATTAGAACCTCTGAAAATCCTCTTATGGTGGTATTTGAATCCTCAACTTTTGGCTATACTGTCCATTGTTTCTACTGGCTGGTTACTCTTAATTCATACATCTCAGACTATAAATCTTAAGAGCAAGCTTATATATAATGTTTATATATATATGGGCAATGCCTGTTGTGGAAGGATTATTGTCTGTTAGATGCAAGTCCCCTTACACTGTGCATTTGGGTTACACCTAAGCTGTTAGGAGGGTTTGTGAATCCTACAGCTTCTCCATTTTTGATTCATAAGTAACTGTGGATCAAGGTGAGTGGCCATCATTTTAAGAAGGAAGGATGCCATTCATGAGGATGTTTTCTATCTTGCATTTTCCTGTTTGGTGGGCCACAGATTTATAGATGAGTAATGGAAACCTAAAGTAGAGACTACTGTCAGGAAACCAGAGATTTTAGAAATAATGAGAGGTTTTGATATCTGCAGAAGGTTGGGAGGTGGTTTGGAGCATGTGTGGAAGCTCCAGCTAATGTGCATATCCCTTAAGGAAAGCAGTTAGCAAGGACCCCTAACAGAAATCGTTAAAAGAAGAACCTTAGATCTCATGCTGAAAAGTCTTTTCTGTGAAAGAGAGAACTTATTCATCATATTTCAGCCTGTCTGCACATTCAGGAATGCGTTTCTACACTGTTACTGTTGAAGAGCTTGCTTACAAATAAAGCACCCTGATCGTCACATTGCCATATTTACTTAAAACCATATTTCTAGGAACAAATTGCAAGACCAGTATTCCTATATGTGGTATATTGCTGTTTAGACATGTTGTTCATGCTCTTTTACTAAATATGGGTGAACACCTAAAACATTGGACCTATGTAGGGACCCACATCAGGCCATGGGAAGGGAATCTAAAGTAATATTCAAGTTACAAAGCTGTTCAGCACTATCTATTTAAAATAGGGATTCATTCAACATTGTTATACAATGAGACTTGTCACAGGGTTATTACTTTTGCACCTCCATGACAGTCCTCAGACTGAGAGAGAAGAATTAGCATTTTTACAGTCTGAAGTTGAAGTTAAAAATAGAAGACAGGAACTTGTAAGAACTACAAGTATTTGTTGCCTGCTATGCATGCACTTTCCTACCATGATGCAAGAAAGCTCTAGACCCTGATGTCCATTATTTATCAATTATCAGTCTGCCGTGGGTGAAAATTAACCGGTGCTTAAAAAGCAAGATATTACAGATCCTTAAAAAAAACCCCAAAACCACACACACAAAAAAAAAGTCATCATAATTCAAAATTTTCTTGGCTGCCTTCCTAGCACCAGGAAAGCAAATTGGCATTTTCCACATGCTCTTCTTCACAAAGGCATAATTTCAGCAAAACCTTTTATTATTTATTACATTTTGGTATCTCTCAGTTTGGCGTTAGCATTTAATTCTGAATACATCAAATCAAGGCAAAGTGCTAGTTTTTATGGTGGTGATTTTTTTCTCCTCTTCAGCTGTCTTCTCAGAGGAGGAAGATTTCTCTCTACAGACAAGGTACTTCACACCTAAAATGTTCTCCAAAGAGAACATTCAATAAATGCACTTTGCATTAAGTTTTCAGGCCTCATTTTTAAAAAGTATTTTGGTAATACCCCGTGGACAATTTCAATACCTGACTCAGGCCACAGCAAAGTGGCAACAATAGGTGCTTCACTCCATTTCCTTTCCCTCACTGCTTGTTCCTGCCACTCTTAACTGTTTCTTTAGTTAAATTTGTTCCCTGACCTCATTCATCTCACAGAGGGTAGTGCAATTCTTCAGGTTGAGATGCTGTACAAACATTCTATTTTGAACCTTCAGTGTAAAATGGTGATTTCCAGGTTAAGCTCAGGTACTTATAGGAACTGTGTAAGTGATCTTGGCTTCAAAGCATAAATAAGTATGTGTCTGAAGGTTTTTCTGTTATGCATGCTGGAATGCAAATTAGAGTTGGGTAATAACATTTACCAGAATACAGGCTAAAGTTGCTACATAGCCATATTCTGGATTTTTTTATGGGCACAGTTTCTACCACTAGAAGTTCTTAAAAATCTGTTTACATAGTTTCAGCTCTGCTATTGTATTTGGCCATGCAACCAACACCAGCAATGGGATTAGTAAAACAAAAAGCCTACAATCTCAGACAGAAGCATCCCATGGGCAGGAACATTTCTGTCCATGATTCACCATGCAAATTACACCACTGCAGATGTAAGACTAAGAGATCAAGCTTCAAGCTTGTGAAAGGTATCAGGGAGCTATATTTTTTTTCTGAAATTGGTGGCATTTTGACTTTTACCTTTGGCTAGCTGGACTCTTATTTTCATCCTGTGTTTTTCAACCCCCATCTGTATAGGACTTACCTACCAAATGTATAACTCATCACAAATCCGGGCAACTCCCAAACTATATCACTGTGAAATTCAACCAACACAAAGTTCCCAGTGGAAGTAAAGTCTGCAACCTTCTCTGTCCCACAGTAAGGGCCAACTGCAGGTGATGTAGGTTGGCTTCCATCATGTATGAGCAAGTAGTCATAGGTGCATCTGTCACTATATTCCAGCTCAAAGGATAACATTTTGAGAGATATCTGGAGAAAATACAAAGAAAGCACTTTGCTTCCAGGTTACAGCCTTTTCTCTTACCCTTTGTATGTAACAAGGACAAATAATCTAAAATCCTTGTGTGCAGGCACTGTTTTTTATTCTGTGGTTGCACCACATCCTGATCCCATACGGCAATGCAAATAAGTATCAAATTATTTGCTTAGTTCATCAGTCTTTGGATTGGAAGAAGAAGCAAGGGACAAGATTGATCCTCTACTCTTTATGTTCTTTTCTCTAGAGAAATATAAAAACAACACCTGTGCAATGTTTGAGTTTTCTAGTGGGAACTCTTACTTAGGGATTATTTTGAACAAAGCTTGTACCTACTGGTACAAGCTAAATTCGTAAGTTCACATGCACATGTAAAGGTTTTCCCTTGCTGAGCACTTCAGATTCCAAGATCCAACATAAGTTCTTAAAATGAATTTTTGCTTTCAGATTTTTACTCTGAGAATGCCTGCTGAAAAAGTGACATTACGGCTCTTATTCTCCAAGGGAAACACATTGCATCAGAGAACAGTGATGAAACCCATAACTGAATTCATCTGTGTCTTACCTTGTATCCTACTGGAGAACTGATGATCCAGAAGCATGCTCTGTTTTTGGGGTATTTATTAGGGTAGTTTGGAGAAGTGATAACTCCATTTGAATCTCTGAAAGTGGCTCCACAATTCACTGAAGAGTGAAAAACAGTGAAAGATATATTAACAAGAGCATTTTGTCAGTAGAAATGAGCTTGTATATACTTGATTGTATTATTTCTTCAAGGCAAGAAAAAAATGTACTACCATGAAAATTGACTGCTGAAATATTTTACTGAAGGAACTTAGAAACATATCTGATAAATAACCTTTGGAGAACAGGGAACAGCTGCATCTAAAGCTGTATCTGTCTTTAAAATTGAGTGTTACCATATTAGCCTAGCATTCTAATGGCACTACCTGCACTTCAGAAAAGAATTAGCTCAAGTATTCAAGATTGCATTATCAAGCTAGATCTACTGCTTTCTAAAAATGACTCCATCAAATAATGCAAAAAGAGTAAAAATGACACATTTCTAAGACTTCTTCAATTTATGCTGTAAAAAGGTTTGGATTTTCAGTTGAAATAAAGCAGCAGCAAGTTATTTGGGCTACTGCCTAACTGAAAGCATGCTGCAGCACAACAGAATTTTGTCTGGCAGTCCATAATGCATTTGTGCGTTCACAAAACAGACACCCCTCAAGTGACTACAGTAAGCACTGTGTTTCATGCACATAACAAAAGCTTTTGATTCAGAAAGTGTAAGTTACCCAAGGTCAGTACCTCTCCCATTGCATAAAATCCTACAAAATCTTGCATAACATCTTGCCTGGTTACTGGCTTTATATCTCATTGGTTGGGATCTCTTGTTGAGTTCTGCAGTCTTTGTGCTCTTTGGCTGCACCACTCCTATTAATTAAAGTCATTGCATTGTTTTTATTTAAAGAAATGGTTCTGGAGATATGAAGAAGCCTAACACAGGCTCTCAGAAGAATGTGAGTGGGATCTCAGGATTACTAACATGAGAGCCATGCAGCATCCCATTTTGTGTTTCCTATGAGACTTCAGACCCATCATTGCCTGGCCTCCTGCATTAGCAATTCCTGGGAAAGTCTAAAGTATGACAGAGACCTACTCTGGAGTATATAGTAAAAAATTTAAATTCTTACATACAAATACTATTAATGCTGTTCTATAAACTTTGTGAAGGAGTGTTCATACCCCTGTTGTAGGAGGCTCTGAATCCTGTGGCTGTAATGTTCTCATCACTTGCAAACTCTACCAGCATTGTTGATCCAGATGCCACTAAGGAGGGCAATGAATCCTTCCCACAGTACTTGTCCAGCAAGACAGGGGAATTCCTGCTGTTTCCGTTGTAAATTTTTATATAGTCAGAAGAACAGTCTGGGGAGGGTTGAAGATCAAAAGCCTCAAACTGCAGGAAAACCTTGAGAAACAAGAAAGCAGATGTGGGATTTAATGCTATCCACAGGGAAAGCCTCAAACCATCTAATGGTTATCAAGTGAACCAGAACTTCATATTTATTTTACTATCCATGTATGATTGAAACTCTACTTTCTTTATTAAAAGAGCTTAGAATTTCACCTAGCTATCCTATCACTGAGCTCCCGGAGATTGATCTTTCACTGTTGCTTGTCTTTGAAAAGCCATCCAATCTGAACTGGATAAAAATCAAGTTAAATAAGGCATCTCATAGTCTTAAGTCTTATGAAAATTGTTGAGACTGTCTTTCATTCACTGCATAACAAAATAAATGTCTTGATCCATGAAATTGACTCCCAGGGGGTACTCACGATAATGAAATAATGCTGCATAGTCCAGACACTGAGGTTCAAACCTCTTTTCTCCTAATAAAAGTTACCTTACTTCGACGCATGCGGATCAACCACAGACAGTTGCTGTTGTTCGGATACGGAGATGGGTAATTGACAGAGGAGAATGAGCCTTTGGATTTAGGCAACACAGAACTACAGCAATCTGAAGGGAAGAACCAAACAGTGTTGAAGAGAATGAAAACTGCACAAAAATCTTCCCGGAATGCCTGACAAGTCTCTCCAACCATTTACATCAATGAAGCTTGCAAAAGAGAAATTAATTATAATGCTTACAATTGTGTTGATGTTCCTAGTGTAAAAGTTATTGAAAAACTGCAAGTGAAATAAAGGTAGTTAAAGTACTTATCTGATTCAGCTACTAAAGTTTTTTTTAAAGATAGTAGGGTTTCATTCTTTTCACATTTTAGTTTACTGAAAAAGGCCTGGATCAGCTGTGAACTTCCTTAACCTCAATGACGGAACTAGTTTCAATGAAATCAGTATATCAATTCCCATCAGCAAATTTGTGTATGCAGAAATCAAGCTTGAAAACTAGACACTGTCAAATCAAAGAGGGGTAGTCACTGGGGGAAAATAGTAACAGCACTGAAGTCTAGCAACAGACCCAGTGACTGATATACAGAGTCCGATCTCATCTGTCTTTCATCTTTCCATGTCTTCATTTTTTGCACTATGTGTAACTCCCTCAATTACAAAACACGAATATATGACATCTGATCATATGAATTTATGACATATTTGTCTTGCTCCCTGCTTTTCCTGAGACAACTGGACTTTTTTCATGTTTGGTTTTTGCTTTGCACCTGAGTTTTTCTCTCTTTTTTTTTTTTTTAAATTTAATTTAGTTCTTCCAAGCATACAGATCTAATTATGAAATTACATAATAATGGTATTGAAGTGTGATTCATTCCCAGTCCCACTGTCAAGAATGAATATAATTAAATATTTTTTATCAATATCTTTGAGACCGTGACAGCCATTGTAAAGTTGTCTTATCTGAAGTTTAGGATTTGGAGGAATCACTCTCTGCAATGATTTCTGTACCTAACTATCCAAAGGAAGGAAAGCTGTTTCCTTCTAATTTCTAATTATTTAACTAAGTTCTAACGCAATTCAGAGCAGAATTTAGTACACTACTATTTAGGCCTTGTTAATGTTTCTTCCTGTTTTGGTGGAAACTAATTGAATAACATGCCATAAAAGTCAAATACCATATAAATCAATTAGCCTGTGTACTGGGAGTTCAGGCAAAACCCATGCATTGCAGGAGCATGATGTTATATCTGTTTTGTGCATCTCAGCTGAAGAGTTCCTGCTTACAGAGGAATGCTAGGTATTTCTAGACCTTAAGATACCACAGGGATGAGTTAAGAAATGGATGGAGCGAGGAATTAGATAGCTATACAAAAAGCCTGTGGTTTTCTCCTCAAAGAGATTTCTGAATGGTACCCATACTTACAACCCTTCAGTCATTTTCTAGTTGAGAGAAATCAAAAACCTGCTGGGACTACTGAGGCACATGACCCTAAGCTATAATCATGGCTGAGGAGAGGTTACATGCTTTACAACCTTCCAGGATCTCCTGAAATTAGAATTTGACAGAAGTAGCACCCGTGATTTCTCTAATAGATTTTGCTTATGTCAAAGAGCAGGGATTAGGTGAGGATACCTCAGAATGACAGTGAATTATTGAAAGTAAATTGTCCTTTCCAAGAAGGCAGGAGTTTGGCACAGGGATAGTTGTTTCCTCTTGTAGAGTGAGGGAGAGATGTATTGAAGGGACTGATGGCTGAGTTCCTTTGGGGGATGTCTGTCAGTGCCCACAGACATCAGCCGTATAAGGATTCACATGCCTTCTATCTACAGCACTTACTGCACTTGTAGAGCTTGTTGATTTTGGCTACGTCCAAGTTACTCAGCCCTTCTCTCTGCCCAATGGGTATAGAGGGGTCAGGAACTGGTACAATAGTTGGTTTCCCTGGAGTGCTGGAGAAATCGTACCTGTAGGAATAAGGAAATCACATTTTTAGATTACTTCTCCTAGACAGTGAAGTTCTCTAACTGCATAATCATATTCATGTACCACATGAACAGAATGAACAGAATGGAAAAGGACAAGAAGCTTCTCAGAGACCAGCTCGTCTTCCCTGAAGAGGATCAGCATGGCAGCCATTTGGTGTGCAGCGGCTGAAGGCAAGGAAGCAGAAAAAGCTGCACTGTCCTGAGTCAAGAGAGTTCACCAATGTCCTGGCAAAATGAACTGAATCCCACATTCTTGGTTCCTGAGGCAGAGGAGCAGAAGTAGTTCTGTCTCAGTTACTAATTGCCTATTTGCTGTTTGCAATTTCCTGCTTTTGGCTAGGCAAGTTTTATTTCACAGTTTTGTTCAGAAGTTGTTACTTGCTCAAGGATATAAAGGAGAAGGCACATAATATAAGCTTGTACATTATGGACTAAAATGCAGCCTTAGGCAGTGCTCCCAGATGAGTACAAGGCAGCATACAACATTTTAATGATATAAAAAAATAAATCCATCTTTCTTGCCTCTATACTTAAATGTTGTTGTCTATGATCAGCTGTTACTATATTAATGAAATAATTTAGACTTCAGAACTAGTTTAGATCAGTGACTCAAAACAGTTAGACTTTGGACCACAGCCATGTCAAAGGCCTCTGCTAGCAAGAGGCAGGAGTACAGTGAAAGAAAATGTTGTCCTATGTTTTTCTTCTGTCCATATCAATTCTTGTTTTCCAGGACTCCTGCTGACAAAGGAAGTATGCTCGCTCTTAATTATGTCCATTCACTCAATTTTAAATGAACAGCAAATTAATTCCCTGCACAGAGCAACTGCTTCTTCCTAGATCTGAAAGCTGCTCCTTTGAAAAGACATTTCAGAAAACAACTTACGCGCCATAGTGCATCACTGAAGAGTAGTCATAGGGAAGACCCAGGTTTCTGGAATTCATTTTTCCAAAGTTCCCTTGTTCCCCTGTAAGGTAGAAAAGCAACATTTCAGTTAGAACAATTATTGCTGCTCTAATAGTACACTGCCTGCTGTCATAATCCTAAGAGCAACTTTGGATACTAATACTTGTTCTCATGAGATCTTGGATCTGGCAAAACCACCTGAGATTTTTGAAGCCCATGGGAATCCATTTTTACAGTCTAGTAGGTTTCAGAATATAAAGTGAATCAAGTAAGTCAAAGTTTTGATATAATCAATTAATCCATTACACTCTTCAAGCAAAACTACTCATCTGTCCATCTTCTTTAGGATGTCTCCAAATACATTTCAGAGCATTATCTTGAATATTTATGTCTCCAAAGCTGCATCCATACCTTTAGAGGGAAATCTGGCTACCCACGTAGGTAAAAAATTCAGAGCTATGCATGGGTCTTGCTGAGTCCTTTCACCACAGGGTTATAAGACCACAAAAGAAAGGGATTCCTTGCCCCAGAAGCCATGTTATCAGTCATGTTCTGACCTTGTCTCTTATCAAACCCATCAGCAATGACTACAGTGAGAGATATGATTCACATGAAGCAGAGAAACTCAGCTAAACAAATTCTGACTGAATATGGCTGCTTTTCATCTGTTTAACCTTAAAAAGCCAATATGAGATAAAAAAAGTGTTACACTGATACAGGACTGGGGACCAGGGACAGAGACGGGAATTCATGTCACCTAGCTTTATTTCTCTAGGTTAGGCACTGAAGCTATTCCTCAAGGCTTCCAGGTTAGTCAGAGGAGACAGAAAGAAAGACAGACACAGTTAGAGGGAGTTTTATCTGAAGAAGACACCTCATTCTCTCCATGGACTGTAGAGCATGAATATGAATTGCATTCTGGGTCTCTTGGCCATGGTAAGACAGGCAGGCAAGCAAGCACTGTCAGAGCAGGGAGCTGAATGAAGTCAGTCTGGCATTGAAGCTAAAGCCCTAACCACTGGGCACTCTTTTCCAGTTCTGTACTCCGTTATTGTAATTGTAAATGTGGTTTGTAAACCACGGACCATCTGGACAAGAGTTCAGAACTGGATATCTTTGCAGCCTACACAACTCAGCAGGCTTGCAACAAGAGGAAATCTCAGCCAGTAATGCCCTCCAGTGCTGGTCCTGGGCTGAGGGCTAAGATGTGCAAAAAGAAGATTCAAAATCCTCAGTCATATAAAATGTGGGGATAAACACAACTTTGGAGCTTTTCATAGATCAAAGCCTCATTAAGGCTTAAACTGTTTCTCAACGGCATTGGTCCCCCTGACTATGTTTTAATCTCAGTTCCTCTTATCTGCTATACTGACTTCAGAAAGAATTATCAGCAAGTGCACAGCTTCTTTTGAGGTGATGAACAGAGAACACAGTTCAAATGCAGTGAACATCTGAGCATGTGGCTACTGTTTGGCACAGAAGTGCTTTACTGAATTTTTTTGCTAAATAAAGAAAAAGTAATGGCATCCTGGCTGGACTGAGGTGCTGCCAGCAAACAACCATCTCCCTCATCACATGCCAGAGAGATCTGGCTGTCTAGACCTGCACATGTGTGGGGACTTACCCTATCTTTTCCACTCTAAAAAAAAAAATAATAAAATCTACCCCTGCCAGAATCTAAGTGTAATGACTCTTCTGAATATTTTTTTCCCCAAAAGTTTGGGAAAAACAAGCTGAGTTTCAAGTAGCTAAGTGGACAGCAACCAATCGGGCTGGATTTTGTCAAAACAAAGAAGTAGGATGGCTTCCAACGTAAATTACTGGATAAAAACAAAATCCAGAAAACATCCACAGTACGGAAGTCCTGGCAAGAGAACAGCTTGCGTGAGAGAGCTGGGAAGCTGCAAAAGGTCTTGAGGTCTACTTCTGCACCACCAAAGTCAGGAGGAGCTCTGCTATGAGCACTGCAGCATGTTTTTAGAGGAGATGTACACTAACAGTCCTCATGAACATAACTGTGTTTCTTTATTTCCTTTTCCCTTTATATCTTTGCATTTTTTCCCTGCAGTGCTTGAGCTGCATACACTCTGCATTCTAACTCCCTTGTCACACAAATCGTCTCATTCTCCACCCATGGTGAACACTGTTAAAACACTGAAGATATAGACCATCGCCTTTTGCATAGTCTTGTCTTCTTTACGTCTTTCCCCTCATTTATCCTTTCATGATACTGTGCCTGAATCAGAGCTTGGTTACATCTGGCTCAGGGGTTGAGCACAGAGGGTAATAGTGAATGGGGTACCATCAGACTGGCAACCTGTCACCAGTGGGGTTCCACAGGGCTCCAGTGTAGGCCCTGTGCTCTTCAACATCTTTATAAATGACTTGGACACAGGACTGGAAGGGATACTAAGCAAGTTTGCAGATGACAGAAAACTGGGAGGAGCTGTTGAGTCCCTCAAAGGCAGGGAGACCCTACAGAGAGACCTTGACAAATTAGAGGACTGAGCAATCCCCAACCATATGAAGTTCAACAAGGGGAAATGCCGGATACTGCACCCAGAATGGGGCAACCTCAGATGTTTGTACAGACTGGGGAATGAGATGCTGGAAAGCAATGTCACGGAAAGGGATCCAGGGGTCCTGGTCGTAGGCAAGTTGAATCTGAGTCAGCAGTGCCCTGGCAGCCAGGAGGGCCAACCATGTCCTGGGGGGCATCAGGCAAAGCATCAGCAGGTGGTCGAGGGAGGGTATTGTCCCGCTCTGCTCTGCACTGGTGCAGCCTCATCTTGAATATTGTGTCCAGTTTTGGGCACCCAACATAGGAATGACATTAAGCCATTAGAGATTGTTCAAGGAAGGGCAATGAAGGTGAAGGGCCTTGAGGGGAAGCCATATGAGGAGCAGCTGAGGTCACTTGGTCTGTTCAGCCTGGAGGACACCAGTGACAGGACCTGAGGGAATGGCCTGAAGTTGTGCCAGGGGAGGTTTAGGCTGGGTATTAGAAAAAGGGTCTTCACCCAGAAGGTGGTTGGGCACTGGAACAGGCTCCCCAGGGAAGTGGTCACAGCTCCAAGTCTGACAGAGTTTAAGAAGGATTTGGATGATACTCTCAAGTACATTGTATCACTCATGGTCCTGTGCAAGGCTTGATGATCCTTTTGGGTCCCTTCCAACTCAGCATAGGCTTGATGATCCTTTTGGGTCCCTTCCAACTCTATCCTTCAGAAATTATGTCATCTGTACCTGTGGACTCCCCTCTGCAAAACTAGTGTAAGATTCTGTGTGTCTAATATATATAACTTAATGTTTTCAATTCCTCTTTTCTAGTATATCCTTTGCTGGCATTTCAAACATGGCACACCCTTGTACAGTGGCAAACAACTCACAGCAAAATTATACCTTAACACTAGAGCTGAAACCTCAATAAAGAACAGCACAAATGGAATTTATTTAGGATATCATGGGAATAGCTGAAAAAAGTTTGGAGAACAGTGTGTTAGGAATTTTCAATAAAAACAATCAAGTTCCATCTGGAGAAAAAGATAGATATATTTTCAGCTGTGTCTGACAGTGAAGAGCTGAATAACTCATTTGTTGAAGAGGTGTATGAGAATTTGGTATTTGATTGTCCAGCCCCATTTACTATTATTTTCTATAATGAACTAAATACACTATTTTATTTTTACAATTGTTTTGAGTTGTCCAGCTCTCTCACAGCTGTCAGATAAGTGATTCCCTCCATACTTTCTTCTGATATTTTCCTTCTGTGTACCACTTTCTCACTTTCCCTTTGATCTCCTGCTGTTCTCTCTACCCTTTATTCCCCAGACCCTGGAGGTGTGTATATGAGCCCACGTTTTCAGCACACAGATCATGGGCACATGCCCAAACTATTTATCCTGCATTCCTTTCCCTAAATAACATGCACTTGTTTTTCCTCTATAGATTTACCTATCCTGATTTATCCCCATGGCTCCTTCTTTTCATGGGAGCATATATTATTCTGTCCACAAGAAGGAAATAATTGCAGTCATTCCTCTCACATCACACCAGGTCCCAGAATTTTGCACATGCTAGTGGTTGCATGTGCTTCCATTGTCTCAGTATTGAGTCCCTCATTCATATACATTTTAGGATACGTGCATTTCACTCACTGCCAGTGCCAAGATGTCTACTTGCTGCCTTCCCCTATTTCCATGATTTTTCCCAGGACAGAGTTGCTGCGTGATTCCCCACCATGATCTCGAATGTCAGGTTTCACTCAGTTAAGAGTCCTATAGTCTTACTTCATGGCCAAGTCTTATCTATAACATTTTGCATTCCTGATGATCTTGGTATTTTGAAGTCTGGGCTCAAGATGGCAATCAGAATAAGAATGTAGAGCTACTTTTAGGCTGTGTCTTCCACACTACCATAGGTGTAGCCACAGAAATCTCCCTAGTACAAACATTCTCCTTTATCTGAAAGTATATATTTTCTCTTAAGATTTAGTGGACATACCTGCCACTATGTGTTCCCACATAATCTTGACAAATCTGTCCCGATCGCTCCGTGCCTGTTCATGGATGAAACCCAGCGCGTGGTTCATTTCATGCTGAATTGCTCCTTTATCCATGCAACCATTTTTCACCAGGCCTACTGCTTGACGTCCTCCAATTTTTCCAAAGTAAGACCAGCAACTAAGAATAGGCAATCAATAACCAAAATTATTATATTCAGCAAATACAAATATATAGATGTACTGTTTATGTCACCAAGGTCCTTTAGATATGCAGCCACAGAAGGGGACATTCAGATAGTCACTGGCATGAGATAAAATTTTTACAACAATAAAGAAAATGTCTCATTTTTGAATTACACCCTGTTACTTTTAAGTCCACACACACATGTATTCCTGCAGCCTATTAACTGATTTAACTATCAGTATATCTGAAGAAAAATGAAAAATTGCACCTGCTCTCTGAATCTTTACTCCCAGGATAAAAAAAAAAAAAAAAAAGGCAATTCCTTAAGTCCAGAACAAAACAGAAAGGAATCTGAAAGACCTTTTGAGTGCTTCCACTCTCAGGAGACAGGGAGCTTACCTCTGCCCGTGTTCCACATACACGTAGTCTGTTTCTGTAGTGCGATTTACAAACTGCACACAGGTCAGTGTGGAGATCTCTTGCAGAGCATCAGCAATCCAAGACCTCTCTGTTATGGCTAGAAAGAGAATGGGGCCAGGAGAAATCTTTCTTGGTTAATAAAAACCAAGGTGCATTGATGGGGTGCATTCCTTTAAAACTTCACAACGTTTTTTAGCTTTTTATCTTACAAGTATGGTAAAAAAAGGGCACAAAGACTTCAGAGATCTTCAAGTTGATTGGACTTTTAAGGGGAGGTATAAGAATTACAGCTATCCATATGCATATTCTATAGGAAACCCCTGATGGAAAGCAAAAGATTTACATTGTTTCTTCCATTAGACAGGACAGAAGAAATGAGACAGTTTCAGATATAAATAATTAGATTAAAATATCCCAAATGAGCCAGTTGACTGTAGCTAAGCACCAAAACCTTATTTTTTATCAGAAAAAAAATGCCTGCCACAGCCCCTCTGGAATCACTTGAGACAGCCAAGGCTCTGATGATCACATGTGGTGTTTCTATTCAGCTACCAAATAAAGATCAGAGTGTTTATCTACTTTGGAACATTTTGGCCTAATTTGGCTTCCTTAGTTATGAATCATCTATGACTGATTTGTATCTCAATTTCCTAACATTTAAAGTTTGGAGAGAAGGAAATAACCCTCACCTAACCACAAGAGTATATGCCACAGTTCTGGAAGCAGCACAGAGGCAGAGAAGCAGACTAGATAACGCAGAGACTGGGCTTTCCTCAGTTCCTTTCCCTGAGGAACGGGAATCAGGCACAGGCCGTATTTCACTTCCATGACATTTTCTCTCTGGGTAAGATCTTTTAAGAAGGGTCTGTATGGAAGCCCCAGTCCAGATTAAGGCATCGCTCCTGCAGCCTTTTGCACAGGACAGAGCTATTGACTGACTAGAGGGAATTAACAAAGGAAAAAATATCTTCAAGGATATCTTTTCCTCCATTTTTGCCTCTACAGGGTTCCTAGTGTGGGAATATTTCTATAAGAAATTTGAAAGAAAATTATAGAGTTCAAAAAAGCTCCTAGTGGTAATTTTGACAAAAATACATTCATAATGTGAATAAATTATGCTTTTTCTTCTCTACTTGCTAAATATCAAAGTGCATTGTAGCTAGCAGGAATGGGCTAATATTTGAAATTACAATTAATTAGCTGACTACAGCCCAATTAACCACATATTTTAGTGTCTGTAACTGAAATGTTTGGAGTCTTAGCCAAACTACCACAGGGCTAAAGGACAGCAAAAGAGATGTGTCAATAAACTCTCACTTGTGCAGAGGTTGCTTTTGGTGCATGCCACAGAAAAATAAAATAACAGGGAGTATAGGGACTGGATGATCAATGCTAACTTTACAGCATCCATTTGCATACACTCACAGAAATCAGAAGAGATGTTAACTGGAACCTTGACTAGTCCATCTTGTGACTTAGGCCATAAACAACTCTCACAGTTAATTGCACTGCGTCGTCCTCTTCTCAAGAGGATGTCTCCTTCATACACAGCTATTTCACTACCTGGCAGATGAAGAAGATAAAGAACATACAAGGCACTGAGAAGGCAAATACACATAAATAAGGGAGACAAGAGGTACACACTAACCAAGCTTTTGGAAATTTCTTTCACTGAAGTTCATCTCCTAATAATGTGAGAAAGGATTAGTATGCCAAGACTGGTTAGGTTTGCCTTGCTTCCTGGGTAGAAAAGTTTAATATTAATATAGATGTCATAGTGCAGCTGTAATCAGTCCTGACTAAAAATATTTTAGCTTAAAAAGCTTTGGGAGCTTTCAGAGGGGACTGCTAAGTATTATAAGTCATTGTTCTCTTTATTAGAGATTGTGGAATTAAAGAAAAATCATAAGTGACCTCTGTAAAAATGAGATGAATCATACAAAAGAAATTACTATTTTTATCATGCATATTGAATGCATGAAAGCTATTAATTTCCAGGTTAACTGTTAATTTGACATAAGACATTGTGACATCTACCTCAATTCTGACTCCAAAATACTTGGAATACATTTCTCACAGATAAGAGCTATCAGTTATTAGGCCAAAAAAAGTACAACAGTCTTGGGTATAGCAGGCAGGGAACTGCTATATATTACATAGAAAAGAAAACAAAGTGAAGAATAATCTGATTTGCTGAAACTACATATAGAAATGAACATTTCATGTAGCAATTGCTCTATAAGTCTTCTTAATTTCTTTATCCAAACAGCATAAATAATCACACTGAATATGACTTTAAAACACACTTGAATTCTGTGAATTGCCTTCCACTGATGCCAAAAAACATTTTCAAAGAGAAAAAAGTACCAGATAATGATGCTCAGGTATATAGATCCAGCCCCACCAAACCCTGCAGTTATTTATATAATAATTACAATCAAACTCACCTAAGTCATTGTTTCTTGTAGCTATCTGAAAAAAAAAGCATATATTTTAATACATATTCATCTCCATAGCAGAAGACTTCTATCATGTAGAATCACAGCAGTAGGAGTTTGTAACTAATTTTAAGAGAGAGCAACTCAGCAGCAGCAATGTAAATTCTCAGCATCTCAGAGCAGTGACACACCTGGACAGGTTTACTTAGTGCAAAGCTATAGAGAAATGCTAAATGAGTTGGCAGAAGAAAGTACTTCATCTTCAAGTTTCCAAGATGATCTTCTCTGCTCTGCAGCTCAGTTGTCAAAGTTGTGGTTAGTTTACTTGGGACAAGTTTTATGGGAAAGCTGCTGCTGTTGTTAACAAGTGTAACAAAATTAGATAACAAGAAGTATTTTTACAAAACAAACAAGCTGCAGGACCTCTCAAGAGAATTTCCAGGCTCTCATTTCTTATTTATCTTTAGAAAACAGAGGAAGTGGAGCAATAGGAAAGAAAATTCCATAACCTTAAAGTGACTCATCTTTAATTCTAAGAACCCATGAGCTGCTGTAGGTCCCCTCACTGCTGACAAGGCGATGGTATCTGGTAGCAGTCTGTTTGCAGCAAAACTCAGTCTCAAACAACTCTTTGATCCATCCACACTACCTGTTCTAGTAATTCCCTAGCTTGCTGCCAGGAGCCACCCTGCTCTGCAGAGCCCATCTATAAGCTTGTCCCCTCTGTGCACAGCTCTCAGCCAGGCATTGCTAGCCAGGAGCCCTAGAAATCTGTTGGAGTCAGAGATGAATCCGATTGTTGATTAAAATTGTTTTTCCAATACAGTATCTTGCAATATAATCACCACTGACAGCAATTGTATGTCTTTCTGGAATCTATAAATAAATAAAACTACCAGCTCACAGAGTTTTGGCTTCCCACCTTCTGGGAAGCCCTCCTTCCTTTGATGTCCATAAGTAGAAACAAGACTAGAAAGACAGGCTGAATCCTAGAAAATCCTACACTGTAAGAGTAAGCCACAGAATGGGAATATTCATCTTGCAGATACATGAACCCCACCATAGGCAAGCATATCTTGCTTTCTCCTTCCAGCTTCAGCCCCTGCACAAATACTGAGGTGCTATAGAAAATCCTAAGGATTTGCTGTATCAGATCTTTAAGAAATAAGCAAGAAAACCTTTGGAATTGCCTGCAGAGACAAATTTTTGAGGAACCTATGTGGTTCACAGCAAATTGAGATGGCAGAGGGTGCCTTTTCAGAGAGATGTATGGGCTGGTCCTACTGTGATAAGCTACACTACAGCAACAGCAAACCGAGGTATGAGACTGAGGTATGAGAGAGAGAATGACACAGCAGAGACTGACATGGGACCGAGGAGAAAGGACTCAAAGCTACCTTCTTGGACTTCATGAGGAGAAAGACTGCAGTAAACAGCTAAAGGTTGGTGAGGGAGTGTTCAGGGGCCCCGAACACTCCCACAAGAGAGAGACTGCATTACATATCAGCCTTGAAAGGCTTCTCCTGGACTAAAGTTAAAGGGAGGGGCTTAAAGGGACTGATAGAAGTGTAATAATATATATATATATATATATAGTTGCCTTTAGTTTGTATAGTATTTATTTGTGTAAATAAATGTATATACTTCCCCTTCCCCCTATAGGAGCCTCTGGCCTGAAAGTTTTCTCTTCGGTATTGGGATAAATTGTGGGAAGGGGTGGGGGGAAGCCTGGAAATTGGATTCTGGATTTCTAATGTGGGCTAAAGCTGTCCTCATGTTTGTTATATTGTTAACCAGAGCTCTTTCTGTACAGTTCGAAGCAACCTCTGTGTCTATTCAAGATCAGGTTCAAAATAGAGACAGAAGGAGTCACAGGAGCATATTCCTGATGCTATACATCACAAAACAACAGAGGAAAGAGCAGAAGTTATTAGGCAGTAGAAGCAAGAGAAGACGACTTGTTCCAGCTGGGTCACTCCAGGTGTGCAGCAAGGAGGGATGGGAGGGCCCTTTGAAGTTCTGCCATGAAGTTTTGCATATCCATTTCATGGGAAAAAAAACCCTTGAATGAAGAGATTTATCCCATGGTTTAATTAATTTTCCTGACTGCCAGAAACAACCGGGCATTTTTCAAGGCTAATTAATAGACCAAAGTCTCATATCACCTGATAGCACATTATCAGAAGTTGTCTCGTAGATGCAAATTTCCTTTTTGATGCTGCTTGTCTACAGTTGCCTGCTTCAATATTTTAGCAGAATAATATTCAGGTCTTGTTCTCATTATCTATCCAAATAATTTGATTACACAGCTGTAACTTGCATTCCTTCTCCCATATGCCTTTTCTTACACTGTCTTTTGGCATTTCTCATTGTTAGCCACACTGTCCTTTATCTGCCAGATATTTTATCACTGCCATTGGTTAGAAATTTTAATATGATGTTTATCATATTCTTAGTGATGCTTGCTTAGTTTCAACTTCATTTCACAGCATAGAACGGGCACTTCTTTCACCATGTAATCCAAGTACCTCTTGGCAAAATGTTAAATGATAAAGTTAGAAAAAACGAACACCAGTAGGTGTTTAAATATAAGGTTTTTCCCTAGCCCTGTATCAGTAATAGGTATCATCAGAAATGATAGGAATTGTATGTCCCATGACTTTTCCATAATGAGAAAGTACAGAGGCACTTTCCCTGGCTAAAGCATTAGAGCAAATGAACCTCAAGGGACACAAATTTCAGGAGAGTGAATGGCTATGTGACTGTCTAAGTATCCAGTGGAATATCACTCTAAAATCAGTTCCTCAGCTACTCACATAAAGGTCATGCAGGCAATTTCTAGTGAACAAACAGTCGGCATAACTCAACTGTGTTCACCTTAGGAAGCTTATTACTTTTCAGGAGGATTCACAGTTACCTCTATATGCTTAAAGAGGCCAATTGTTCTTACTACATAAAAAATCCTAATTTTTAAAGTAACAATAACAGAAAATATTGCATTTACTACATGAAAATTCTTTTTAAGGCTCTGAGCAGCTCTGCATTTAGACAGAAGTCTGATTCTGCCAAAGAGCATTTTAAAATAACTTTATAGTCATTAAATGAAGGTATTATACTACACTATAACAGGCTGAAAAGAGTTAAACAATAAAAACATACACAAAACCTCCTTTGCGTTTAAAATTATGTTAGTTAAGAATTATCTGTTTACAGATATTGTGTCTTGTAGGATGCTAGGATTAGTGAAAGCATGCAATTCATGCCTCATTAACGATTGGGAGAAGAAAATGAGCTTTCCTGCTTTTCAGTTGCCAGTAAGGTAATCGGTTTAGAATAATTAAATCATTGACCTTGATTTTGAAGTGCAAAAAATGTTTTGGCTTTTGCAGAAAAGGTCAAAATCACAAAATTAAGATTTTGTAAATCTGGTCCCTTATTTTGTCCCAGTTACCAGGCAGCAAAAGCAAACCTTTCATAGAAAAGGTTACTATTGAGCATAGTATACACTTGATACATAAACACTTGAATGCTAATTTTAATATAATTAGTCAATTGAGGTGTACTTTACAGCATCTTAGGCCATTGCATATATTGACATATTTCCACATTTTAGGTATGTTTTTATTTAAAAGAAAGATCTACTCTTTGAGAGAAAAAGTCTCCAGTGTAAATACTGAACTATGTTGAAATTAGTTTAAAACCAACATGTGTTTGGACTCTGTTTCTCCTAAACCACTCCTGCACAGTGTGATCTTTGCTATTTTACCACCAGTTACCTTTTACCTTTCCAATGTCAGAATGATACCATAATGTTAGAAAGGAGAGGCACAAGTCTACAGATCCTGATCTGAAGATAACTACATGTGTCAGTGAGCCTTAACTTGAGATGACAGCTAGAGACAAGAGTCAGCAGAAGCTTTTACAGCTAACTTGGTTTTGGAAGTAGCTGTAGGCTGAAGAGAACTTTACTATAGCTTTTTAACTTGATGCATGGGGGAAGTTGGGTTCCTGGAGACGAGCTACAAAGGTTGATTTCAGTATTTGAGTATCTACATACCCAAAGACTGAGCCAGATGGGACTGGCTTGTCTATAGCCGCCCTGGTTCTGGTAAAACCTGATCTGAAACCAGTGTCCAATTGCAAACATCACACAAATGCAGTTTTATGTAAAAGTTCTCCAGACACAAAACAGAAGTCCTGATTTAATGCTGCTCTCTAGTGGTTTGCCATTTGTGCAAGTGGGACACATTTCCTGAAACAATCAGGAACTCCCCATCATCACTCACAGCCTGTTAACTCCTTTGATCCCTCTCTCAGCACCAACCACTAACTACAGAAAATGCTTGCAGGCATGAAAAGTCTGTCCTGTGATCTGTGCTGAGAAGTGATGCATCAGTCTTAGCCTGAACCACCTCAAAACTGTAGTTTAGCTTCTGCAGTCTTGTTACTTCACTATTCACCTTCTCCAGATACTTACAGATTATGCATACAGATGCCACAGTAGATTTCTGAAGTGCTCTGATGGCCCATTAGGAAAATGAACCATTTACCTGCACCATTTTCTCTAAAGGATTCTTAAATCTTCAGATTTGTTTTGTTGATGAGTCCTCCTAAAAGGTTTTAGTAAGCTTATACTGCAGAACCCAAATACTCCTCTGGCTCTGTCCTGGCTCCACTTTAACTTCACAACATAGGCCATTGCCCTTTTCCCTGGCTTGCCTTGAAAGAGAACCAAGACAAATGGGCCAGAGGGGAGCAGCCAGTAAAGGGCTACTCTATAAGGGGGGCTCCCTAGGATTTGTGGCCACAGCAGTCTCTCAGTAGCTCAGCATAACCAATTTGACATGGTGTTGAAGTGCATCCAGAGGCTGAAGGCACAGACAAGACTAAAAACAAGGGCACAACACACATCCAAGGTCCAGGAAGGATACTAAGACTAGATCGAAGATACATGCTCCTATGACATAGCCCAAACAATGAGCAAAAGCCAAAGCCTAAGCTTAAATGGAACCCCCAGGCCAAGGGGGAGAGGACCCCACGTGAGGCCAGTCAGGAGCCATTAAGGTCTGTTGGCCCTCTCCATTCCTAAAAGCTAAAACACGTTGCAATTCACTCCCTATACCACAGTGTGGGTTATCCAGTGAACACAACTGCAGCTTAGGTAATGATATGCACTGGATCATCACAGGCTCTTCAGAGACCCCTAGGAAATTGTATTGCAGGCTCTGGGAAAGCTACATTGACTCAGCACCAACACATATTTGTCCCTGAGTCTACTACTTCTATTAAGTGTTTCTTCCAGCAGTGTGTATGGAAGAAATACACTCGCTCATCCTGCATCCTTTTTAAAGTTTGATTGCACTTTCCCATAGCTCTGGCACCATGGTGATTTAAGTAGCACTTACCAAGCTCACTCAGCAGCTGAACAGTTTCATATGTGAGCTGCCTCTGAAGTCCTGAGTGAGCATCATCTGTTGTTACTGTTCACTGCACTGATTCGTGCTAAAACCTTTTCTTGTCAGCAGTGATATCTTCTCTGAGACATTCTTCCTGAACCTGAGATTTCCTCAACCCCTGTAAGGAATGATCTCATCAGGAACATCCCTGTCCTGCTCCACAGCACATGTCAGCCCTAAGGGATGCACAGATTCGTTGCAGTAACCATATATTTTCCTTTACTATCTTGCTTATCTACTGATTCCATCAACTTTGGTAGATTTTTGCTTGGGTTTTTTTTTGTTTTTTTTTTGTTTGTTTGTTTGTTTGTTTGTTTTTTTAATTCTCTTTTAACCCATGTTATATGTTGCCACTTGTCAGAATTTACAATGGACTTTATTTTCACCATCCAGATATGACTTCCATTCTTTATTTCTGCTGTTCTCTAAGTATGACTGTTGTCTTTTTAAAATGTCCATCTCAGATAATGATATTTTCTTGCCATTTTCAAGATTTTATCCTTTTATTTGCTCCTTTTATCTAACTTCTTTGCTTTTGGGGAGTTACACTTTTTAAAGGCTAAAAATCAACATGAAAAATGTACAAGCAGATAATAACGTTCAAAACTTTCTTAGCATATCTCATTCAAATTATTTTGAAAATATATTGAAATATTACACTAAAAATGGGATGTGTAGCTGCATTTCATTGATAAAGAAATTCAGATGCTGACTTACGATAAAGCATATCGAGGATCTCTTAGTAGCAGAATGAGAACTAAGAGTCCCTTATCATCACTCCCTATGTGGATTGCTACACGTTCCTGACAAGCAATATTTGGCAAAGGAACAGAGCCTCCAGTTTTCAGGCATTCTCTTGTAAGCACTTACAAAGCAGCTGGATGCTATTATCTCTGTTCTAGACAGAAATTAAGGTCAGGTTTTCAAAGCTGATTTCTAAAGAGAAGCAAATTCAGCTGCATTAAGAATTTGAAACAGGTGTGCTAGTTCTCAGGTGTGCTTAATACCTGTGGCTTTCACAGAGTTTAGGGATTTGGCTTTGGGAAAGCATTGAAGGAGTTTCCTATCTTTGTACAGTGGAAACTTCGTTAGAGTCAGTGTTTCTGTATTTAATCTTTTCATACTTACTGATGAACCCCAGGGACTGCGGGTAGTAGTTGCTGTGGTACTGGATGGCATCTAGTTTACAGCAGAAACCGGGTCTTTTGCACAGGATTTTCCCATGTGATGTGAGAGGGTTGTGCCACCTTTGTAAATGACTAAATAATTGATATTTTAGTACTGAAAATTCTGAGTCAGAATACAGTATGTGCAGGAAATGTTTGTCAGCCCAGAAGAAGCACTGTGAATGCTTGATGGTATGAGCATGTATGAGTAAAAGACTGGAAGGACCCACTTAGTCCAGCTTCTGCTGGTGCAGGCATTAGTCTCATAGGTTAGCTTTCTTTTAATTTAAATCCAGCCCCTTTTCTTCACCCCACTTGCATTCTTGTTAGAATACTATTCTTAAAGTAGGTTTTATGAATTTTACAGGTACTGATGATAGTTTATTGAGGGTTCCTGGGAGAATCTGGAGTCCAAGAACACATTGGACCCAAAATATCCTTTGAAGTAAAGATTTGTGATGAAGATGGGTTGTAACATGAAGCTCAGCTTGGGGTTAGATAAGTAGCATATCATCAGCACTAAAATAGCTGTATTCTAATCACCATTGCTGCCTCTTACAGCACTGGTTTACCTGGTGGGATTCAACTCTACAATCCTATAGTTCTAAGGTGTTCTTTTCTGAAGTGAGAAAAATGTTGAGGGCACTGAGCTATGAATGACAGTGTTGAATAGAGCAATCTAGGTTGTGTTAGGCAAAATTTTTCAATTAGCAAAAAACCAGCTTGTGAGGCCTGTTTTGCAGGCCTCTAAATAGGTCTATCTTCCACCTTCTACAGAAAAATTATGCTGCTGAAATGGAGCTGTAGTGCCCAGAACAGAGAAGAAAAGGCATAAATGGTCCAACAGCAAAGTGATTTGTGCTCTGCAAGAGAGATGAGTGTTTCTAGGTGTGCTGGAGGAATGTGGCAACATGGAGATAGAATACAGTTTGCTTATGCCCTAGGAAAATTATAATGTCCTTTGCAAAAGCAAAGAAGAAATCTAGGAGCTAGCAAAATCACATTATCCTTCCTCAGTTTTGGAATATGTATAGTTTCAACAGCTTAAGACCTGACATCACATACTAGAAGAGCTTTCCTGAAAATAAATATTTGAGGCCCTAATTTTATAATTCATCTGAAATGAGGAGTTTCCAGCCGAAAGTACTTCAAACACTAAGCTGTGAGTATCAGTTGGTTATACTTAACAGGAGAAAAAGCGATATATTCAATATATTTAGCAGTCAGCACAGTTTGTTTTATTTATCTTGACTATTTTAAAAATGCTTTTACATAGGTATTTTCCAGGTTTATGTCTGCTTTTGAGATCTGATGGGCACATATAGAAGATAGATACTTTATAACATTAACTCTGGATGCTCTCAAGAGTTAGAAATGTAGCAGTTTGACTGAATTTAGTTTATTGCATTGCTGGGATTTGAGAATAGCAGCAAGTTAAAGATTGTGTTATCTTGGAAATCTCCAAACTGTGGCTTTTTGACTGCATATTGTTGGTGAGATTCAAGAGCAGTTTCCATGCTGGAGCCATGTCATGCAGGCAGCCCTATAGTCTGTACTGGTACAGAAAATAATCTTCATATGCATTCTGGAGTCATACTGGATTCAACCTGCACATCTACTGCCACCTCATCTCCTAAGAGATTGGTGGGATTCTTGGAAAGGCATTGTTCTCTCTAGTGTGCTATCCATGCCCAGACTTCCTCTGCCTTGTCTCTCTGATGTTTATGAACAGCAGCTGACTTCTAGGCTCTTTTTATGAGTAGAATACATAAAGTAGGGGGGAAAAAATAATTCAACGGGGAAATCTGAGAATCAGCCATGGTATCTTAGTGTCAGTTGATATTTAAGTCACACCTCTTAGACACCAATGTTCTACAGGGAAAAAAAATTCAGTTGGTCACTGTCTTTCTCCTGGAGACTTAAAAGAACTGGATACCTCATGTACAATAAAATTAAAGCAGGGAAAGGAGGAAAAGAAAAAGGTGACAGATCGGAGTCCATTGTATCTGAACCGGTGCTTTCTGACAGCTGTGGGATTGCCACAGCATCTTTTGCAGTTCTGCCATGCAAACTTAGCACCTTTCCTGGCTGCAGCAGAGAACTGAGACCTTACGCCTCTAACATGTTGCTTTTAAAATAGCTCATATATTTTTCAACAGTTACTAGAATCCATATAACTTGCCCATGCTTTTATCTCCAGGGCTAATATGCTAATATCCTATCTCCATAGTAGTTTTACAGTAGGTAAACCCAGGCCAATTTTTTTTTCTTCTAGAGCTATCATTACCAAGGCACAGCTCACTAGTGGAGAATAGTATGAAGGAGATGAAAGAGGTGAAAGTTCCCTTTCTTGGCAATAATGGTCTTACCACATTTCACTAGGCTTAGAAAAAGGACTAACTGTACATGCTAATCCTCATATGCAGGCATAAAAGCATAAGTGCATGCATAAATGCAGAAGCACAGGGTTTTGTGTATGGGCACTGTCTCTTGAAAGCACATAAGCATACAAACATTAACAAGTATTTGCTCTGCAAGTTTTTTTAAGAGTGTTTGAGATCTGTAACAAGCATTTAAACAGTCTGTGCAAAATTCTTCTGTGTAGTTTTGTGGTAAGAACAAGGCAAGAATCTCTTTCTTCCACCCCTTCTAATCCACTGCTGTGAGTTGAGTCCGAGATGGAACTGGATTCCTGTGAAAATGGTGGTTATGTATTTTACCATCAGCTCTGAAGCATTGTTGTGCACACTTTGTGTGCAACTTCAGTTAAATATTCAAAAATACAAGAAGATGTATCCTTTGACTCATGTCATGGCAGGCATTTTTTTTGTATGTGTTCCCCCATCATTCCTGTTCATGCAGCATCCCCTGTGCATGGTTTAATTCATGGTAAATTGTTCCCTCATTCATGCAACTTTTGCTCCAATTAATTATCTGTGAGCCTCTGTTCTTACTAAAGTGAAACCAGCACCTACAGAATGAAAGACAGTCCTCTAGAGTTCATTTATCATCTCTAAAAGTACTAATTTTTACACAACTAATTTATTGATCAAAGAGTAATGGGATCAGTGTACTGGAACCTATCTGTCATTAGGAGAAATACTTATGCAGTTCTTTCCTGTTGAGCAGTCTAAAACTGGATACAAATCAAGATGATACAGAATACATTGAGAGCACTGCTGATATCAAGTGAATCTCCTCTTTCGATAGCAGGTACTTTAGGACATCAGTCTACTTTTGCAACGCAATTTGGATAAAGCCATATGATGGCACTTAATCAGGACGCACATTTGCAAATGTTGACAAGCATCTTAAGTGTAGTGGTAGACACCTCTGCAGGTAGGGCTGTCTGCTGGGATGCAATTCAACCTAACAGAACTGGGCTATAAGACAAAATCCCTGGAATCTCAGGGCTCTTGATACAGAAGGAACTACAAAGCTGGTTATAGATGCAGCAAAGCTCTGCAACCAGTATGCAGAAGTAACAACTAACAACCCGAGTCTATCTGCTACAGTGCCTCTGATCTTAATTTCCCCCTGGTTCCCACTACTATCAGGAATTAGAGAGAATCTCTCTTCAGCTAATTTATAAATGTTCAACACTGTTTAGCTGCTTAATTGTGCACAGGCATCCCTATATGGAAACAATGAGCAAAGCAGTGACCTGAGATTGAGCATTTGAGGGAAGGAACTCTTAGCAGTGAAAGGGCAACAGGGAGAGCCTGAGGAATGTCTGTGTATCGTCCTTGACTTCTAAACTGATAGATAGGTGGGCATGTGAAGAAGGCATGTTGCTTGGGCAGTAATGCCTGCTCAAGCTACACCATAGGGATGGTTTCAGAGTCCAAATACTCCATGTGAGAGAAGCCTTGAGGAATTCCTGGAGTGAATGTTAAGAACAATATTTGTAGAGTAGGCCAAAAAATTAAAAAGCAAATCACCTTTCTACATATTTACCACTGCTATAAATAGTCAGAGGATAAGCTGGGAGAAGGTCTTCTTTAGAAAGACTCTAAATATTCCTGATAGACATGCTCAGGGTGGTATGAGTGATCTAAAATACTGGATACTTCATGTCTTACCTACACTTAACCTACCACTGGCTTGATTAAAGAGCCTTGTTCTCCTTAACTGTGTCTGCCATCTCTGTTATAATAACTGGGAGAGGATTTTTGCTTTCCTCTCTTCTCCTCTTTGTCTCCTGGGACAGATTACTCACCTTTTCCCATCTGCAACTGTGGAACAATTTAATTTAAGGGGATGTGCACGTGTGGGCAGTAGTGGCAAGATGGGATAAAGAAGATTGTTTCACAGGAAGAATAGGGGAAAGGAAAATTCCACCTACTCAAAAAGCAGCACAGAAACTCAGCAGGAGTTATAACTATATATTAACCAAGTTAATATTTCATTAAGCCTTAACACTGTAAGGTACCATTTATGCTTGAATAAAAGTGTATCTCAGTTCAGGGTCACTAGTATTCTTTGAGGACCACAGATTCTGAGCTTGGAGGCTGCTAACTGATTTCTCATCCCTGTTGTTATCAATGTTGAGAAGAAACTTTACTCTGAAGAGGGGAGATCACAAAATGGATGATAAATTCATTAGAGGATATTGGCCAGAAGCATTGGTTAAAGGAAACACCATAACTCTGCAAGCATTAACATGTCAATGTCTCTTTCCTGTAAAAGAATTTATTCTCTGTGTAGGTGGAAAAGAAATACTTAAAACAAACAGATCAAAAATACCCTGAAAAGAGAGACACCACCATATAAATTCTATTGTTCGTGATAGGGGAGAAATATTATCTAGAGCCTTGTTCTGGCATCCTGAGAACAAATGACTGGTGCTTCCGAATGTCAGCAAAATCTACTAGCAGAGCTTTGCTATCTATACAGTTCAGAGTCTTTGGCATGAGTTCAAAGTAAAAATTAATCTGAAATCTGAGAAGCTCATATGTGAATTCAGTTACATATCCTGGCATTTTGCAAGACTTTGAAGCCTACATAAAAAATACATTGCCTTCGTGCTCTATCACTAAAGGCATTTGAAATACAACAGCTTTGTTTAAGTGAATCCAAAAGTTCAAACTTGCTTATTTTCACGTTTTTTCCCTCATTAAAGTTATCAAAACTTGCTTTTATTGCAAAACGCATGGCTTTTTATGAAATGGAGCTTCCAGTTGCTTTTAAGGCTGGATTTTGCTATTAATATCATCTGAGTTTTAATTTTGGAAACCTATAAGCATAGACGCTTTCACAGTTTATTTGCTATAAAGTGATTTCAAATTTTGTTAGTTTATTCTTCTCAGTGATGCAAAGGTAACCATATGTTATATGAACAAACTGACTATATTTTAAAATTTAACTAAAATTAGTATCTTCTTCATTCTCAAAGAACAAAAATTCTAACTAAAAAGAACAATAATGTGAACTTTGGACAAAAATATAATTTTTGACCAGGTTGAGAATTAAATAGATGGGGTATCTGATACATTGCTATTGAACTGCAAAAGACTAGCCCTATAGAAATTAGTGGGAATTTTGTATGACTTCAGTGATGAAGTCATAAATTTAATCTCTGAATGCTCCTATAGCTATTATCTAAGG
>NW_016690181.1:2930797-2995171 GCF_001604755.1 Lepidothrix coronata
TTCTGCAGAGATGTGCATGATATGAGATGCAAGGCTGTAAGAAGTGTGTAGATTCCCTTGGTTTAATCACCTTTGTGCCTTCAGAAACCTGAACTTCATTCCCAGAGAGAATTTTATGAATTCTCTGCTGGCATTGGAATGTCCTCCAATATCCAGCTACCCAAAGCAGGAAGTATCTCCCTACCTTACAGGGATGTTGTAAAGGTGAAGTCAGGAAAGAGAGAATGAGATGCTGCTGTACTGACAGCTATAGAAGCCTATACAATATAGAAATTCACTGTAGTTATCGCAACACGAGTCCTTCACCAAGATGAAGCATGAGCAAAGGTTAATGCTCACATCTTTGCAAAGTTGTGGCTAATTTGTTTGCTGGGTGTTCTTGGGATTCTTGATAAGGCCAGTGGCAAATTTATTTTCTCAAGCTAAGGGAAATTTTTTTGATCCAGAACAGAGATGCCTGGAGGAGTTGCAAAAGCTACAGTCATTACTAATCAGCAATTTCATTGTCTGGAAATAATTTCCTTTCTACCAGGACCCTTTAGGCCATAAGCCAACTACTGCCACCATATCATGACCACCTGTTACAATAATTATTACTGTGTATTGTTTTTCTGTCTTATACCACCTGGCATTTGCATTTCTTTTGTGCTGCATTATGCTTTTTAACAGCAGGGAATGTGAAGGCTGTTCAAATGTCACACAGGGCAAGTATGTGGCTTAAGAAACTAGAGATGAAAAAATCATGGAGGTAAACAGGGATAACAAGGCAGGGCTATTCTGTTTTATGATGCCAGTCACCTGTACTCAAGTGGCAATATTGAAAGGTGAAATAGAACCTTGCGCAGTCTAAAACAGATGAATTATCTCTGTTTAAATGTTTGAGACAACCCGAGTGCTTTAAAATGGTTGTGAGTTATCTCAATATGTTCAAATACATCTAAGGGAAAGCTCTATCACCGTAGGGGTGTGATTTGGACTTTCAGTTGTTGATCAGGTTTATTATCTCTGAGACAGTGTCTGGTCATCAGTGCAGAAATCTCATCTCCCAAGGTTAGTAAATGTGACAGAAAGAAACCATTATGTTATGCTGCACCTGAGGAGTGTGCTTTCTAGTCTACACAAAAAAAATATGCCTGAATATCACTCTTTCACACACACACACACTCACTCCTTCACAAAGAATGGTAACTTTTATGAAATTGTCTTTCCTTTTCTTGTAGAAAGTTGTTCAGGAATGTACTGTGACCAAATCTGAAGGTCAAAATATTTTTTTTATGTGAACAAAGCTTTGGTTATGATGTTTGAGACCCTCACCCTTCACTGAAAATTTTAGGTAGGCAAATCTCTTAGTGATCTGCTCTTCAGGAAGGCTGGGAAGGGAATTTCTGCATGAAAAGACATCATTTTTAATTTACAAACTGTGGAGTTCATGGAAGCATCTACATTAGCCTTTTTGCTCAATAGAGACACATTTTGAGGTGAATCTCACCAGATTGGGCCTGGAGTGCATTAAATGAATTAAATCTTTTTGCATGAAACTAAATTGGAAAGGCATATTCCAGGTGCACAGTTATCACAGGCCTTAATGGGCATTCAGTCTAAAGTATTAAAGCTTGTTCAAAGCAATCACCCCCTGAAATACCTATAATAAGGACTGTTGTGGTTTAAACCCAGCTGACAACTATGTGTCCTCAGCACTAAGTATTTCACTGAACAAAATCATACCTCATGATACCACAAATACCTACTATCTGCTAGTAGGTATTTTGTTAGGGAATAATTTTGATAGCTGCTGAAACAGTTTCAGGACTAAAGTACTTTCTTTGCTGGGCATAAAGTAAACAAATTGCTATTTCCCATTCTTCGTCCCCTTCCCCCATTGTCTATCATCCAGAATATTCTGATTTTTCAGCTGGAACATTCTTGGAATGTTCTGCAGACATTGCAGACATTACTATCTAAAGTCAACTTGTTCAAAAGATTGCACTCATTTTGAGGGGCTTAGGAACCTCATGAGAAATAATTTTATGTTCATCTGAAGTTCTGAATTTTAAATGGAGAAATGAATAACATAGAGAAGGGAAAAGATATTTTTCATTTCCTTTTTTTATACTTTAGGCAGTATTATTTTATTGTAAATCAGGCTATAATTTACATATTAAACTCAACACAAACTGGATATGAACTTCTTTCTACTCACCAAAATGTGGATTTGTATTCTGCAGTTAAAAATTTAATATAATCTAATTTTACTAATACTATTGGTAAGATTATGTGATATAAATTTTATTATTTGTGTTGAGGGAAGAAGTTATATTTTGATTACATTATTGCAGTTAGTTTTAGATATCTAATGCATAGGGTAGTATCTCACACACATGTAGTACGTGTGCTTACATATGCACACATACATACATGCGTCTCTCTAGAGATTACTGTGATATGGAAACCTTCCCTGAATTCACTGGCTTCCACTACTGGTTTCCTGAAAAGATTCACATGCTTGAAGTGAAGTATGTGTATATGTGCATAAGAAATTATAAATTATGCTATGAGAATCTCTGCCAGGAAAGGGCCGTAGAATACTTCCTCTGAGAAGTGATGCAGATAATTATTTAAGGCACAGGTGTGTTGCGAGAAGCAAAGGAAAGGAATCTCTCTAATTATCAGCCCATCTGGGGTGAGGGAATTACTTTCTTTGGTGTCTTTCAAGAGTTTCCTATTTAACTGAAAAATGGAGATGAGACTTATGGTACCACTCTACCCTCTGAGGAGGTTCTGCAATTAGAAATGACAGTATGAAACAAACAAAAAGTTAACTGCTTTTCCTCCACTGTGCCCTGAGAGAAAGCATTTCTAGCCTTTAAGCAATGTAATTGTTCCTTTTAGGGTTTCTGATTTAATAGGGTCCTCAAGAATGCTTTAGAAGACATACGTGGCTGCCAAGGGCATATTCTTTAGAGAAGAAATTGCAACATGTCTTAGTCAAGAAGTTAAAAAAAGGAACAAAAGCAGGCTTTGCTCTTTTGGATTCAACCTCTTGTTGAGTTGTAGTTATGTCCTCTACATATTAACTCAATATCACCTGTAGAATAATACAAAATCAGAGAAAAATTAACTCTTATCACCAGCATTTGCTTAATTTTTTTTCCCTCTCTATTACTTCAAACCACTCTTCTTTTTATTTTGCTTTGTGTGGCTTCACTCTTTGCACCAACCCATCCCCTAGCAGAACACAATTCTGTCCATGTGTGTGATTGTGCTAGATGATAGTTTTAATGCAATACACAAGAAAGAAAACTCTACATACTGAAGATTATTTCCAGATTCTTTTATCTTTGCCACCAAACTGCACTCCCTCATGTGAAGCAGCAGCACTGGGTACAGCCCCATCCCACAGGCTGGAGCCATGCTCCATGGCTGAGGATTATGTGCAGAGACGGCTAGAAAGCCCCAAGCCCTTCTAGTTACCCAGCACTTGACTTAGGATCGATTGTCCAGAGAAGGGCAATGAAGCCGGTGAAGGGTCTGGAGTGCATGTCCTATGAGGAGTGGCTGAGAGAGCTGGGGTTGTTTAGCCTGGAGGAGGCTCAGGGGTGACTAATGCACTCTACAACTACCTGAAAGGAGGTTGTAGCCAGGTGGGGCTCTTCTCCAAGGTAACTAGGAATACGAAAAGGAAACGGCCTCAAGCTGCGCCAGGGGAGGTTCAGGCTGGAGGTTAGGAGGAATTTCTTCATTGAAAGGGTGATTAGATACTGGAATGGGCTGCCCAGGGAGCTGGTGGAGTCACCGTCTCTGGAGGTGGTTAAGAAAAGACTGGACGTGGCACTTGTGGCCATGGTCTAATTGACACGGTGGTGTTCGGTCACAGGTTGGACTCGATGATCTTAAGAGGTCTTTTCCAACCTAACTGATGCTGTGTGATTCCGTGAACGCCGGCGAGCGTGCAGTGAGGGCAGAGCCCGAATAACTGGCTCCCCACCCTCAGGGCTTCCTGGAATCCTGCCTTCGCTGGAAGTTCTCGCCTCCGCATCTCCCGGAACAACCCTGAGAGCTCCGAGCCCCCCACCAACATGGCGCCCCTGACCCCCGCGCTTCCTCTTCCGGCCGGGTTTCCATGGCGCTGCCCCCCGGCCCAGCCTCCCCCCGCCCGCCGGTGTGTGTTTACATCGGGCAGGAGGAGCCGGAGCCCCAGCCGCGGGGGAGAGGGGCACGCAGCCGACTGCCACCCGCCCTCCATCCGCACCGGGCGGTGCTCCGGGAGACGCGGCATGAAGGTGATGCTGGGGGCTGTCCCCGGGGCGGGGGGGTTCGCCTGGACCGCGGCGGCTCCCGGCGGCGGCGGAGGGGCAGGGGCCGGGCCCCAGGAGGGTACCGGCGGCGGGAGGTGGTGGCCGTGCGCTTCGTAACGAAGTACACAACTTCCAGAAGCTTCCAACTTCGCGGGGGATGTGGTGTCGCTTCTTGGAACTGTCTCCCGAACGACTCCCCCCTTCTCTCCATTAAAAGCCGTATGGTTTCCTGCGGCACTGTGGGAGCTGGGGGAGGCTGCCCGCGCCTGCTGCCCTCCTGGGCTGCTGTGTCCCTGCTTTCCCCGGGCGTCTTCCCTCATCCACAGCATCTCGTAGGCGTTTCACTTCTCTGGCAGCCAAGGAGTTCGTGCCTTTGATGCGCGGCCGGGAGTGGCTACAGAGCTCACTGTGCTGCTTCTCTCTTAGGCCCTTCCGAGAATGTGGGGGAGATCGTCGCCTTTCTCCTTAGTTTGCTGTGGAAAACTATTAGGATAGAGAGTATTTAACCTGAACCGGCTATTGGCTTCGGCGCTGTGGGAGAGGTGGACGCCGAGACTGGCTGGGCTATGAAAGTAATATACAGGCTATCAGATGCGAGGTTGTGTCTTCGGTTGTGTTGGTTAGGAAGCAGCAGCGCTGTGGTATTGATTTTTATTCGGTTTATGTTGTCATATCTCTTTAATTTTCATGCGTACGACTTTTGAAATGGTTTCCTTTCGTTATTCAGTCTGAAACAGAGGGCACACCAGGCATTCCCTGTCTCCTGAATTTGTCTAGCAGTAGCTAGGTGGTAAGCTCTTTGAAGCAGAAACTGTATGTAGCTATGGTCTGTACCTGTCCCAGTGGAGAAATTTGGTTCGGGCCTTTCTCCAAGCATCTGAATCAAATAAGTATGTGTTAAAAGTTCACCAGCTTGTGCAGGGTTTGGATTCTGGGCAGTGCACATGTGTCAGTCGCTTGGGTAAACAATCGTCTCCTTGAACAAGAGGCTCTTAACCATAAATGTCTGCACAGCTGGGAGATGAAAGAAAAGGGACAGCTTCTGAGTACGTGAAATAAATATACATGAACATCTCCTTCTATGCAATGTTATATTTTGTTGTGCATTCATTCAAAGCCTGGTAATAAAAAGTATATTTTTCTCTTTGAGTGCTTATTAGTTGAAATAGTGTGGGATAATAAAAATATGTATTGAGACAGTTAGTGGCAAACAGCACTATGGTTTTGGGTTGGTGTTGACTTATATTGTAAAATAAAAACTTCAGAGTGCAGTCTGAACAGTACATCCAGTTTGAGGCCAAAACTGAAAAGATTTCCTTTAGCTTCTGTTTTATTGCATGCAAACATCTGTTTATTCCTGCTAAGCCCATTACTTCTGCCAAATTCCTCTTTTACCCCACTAGAATGGGGAAAGCTCATGCCTATTTTAGATGGGTTCACTCAAAATACAAGAAGATGTGAGCGGAGTTATGTTCTGATTGCAAGGAAAATGTGTGTGTTTAGGGGGAAAGTTTGGGGTTTTTTTAACCAATCATTTTTCAGGTATAAGCACTGTGTAAGAGCTTTTCAATATAAAAGCACTCGTAGCTTTTCCTTTGACACGGTAATTTCTTTCCATATATGCTGCCTCTTGCTGTAGCAATTGCTTAAAGTTTTCTCTGGGTAAGATCATTGCAGATGATGCATGATTTAAAGTCTTAAGCTGGGACTGTGGATAATTACCTTTTCAATTAAGAAGTGGAATGCATCAAAGTGTGTAGTTTTTTTTACCCCTTTGAAAGGGTAAGGAGAGGAGAAGTGAGGAGAAGGAAGAGGTGTCTGTGTAGTGTGGGAGTTGGATCTGAATCCCTTTTATGGGCCTGCTCACAAATAGTTCAGTGTGACTTTAAAACAAATGAGTTAAGTTGATCGTTTCAAGGAATACAGCAGAACTAAGCTTTCTGAAAAGCTACAGTGCTGATTTCTCTCCGAATTGTTGTCACGTCTTGGGAACTACACTCGAATTTGTGTGTTTTAAGCAGCATTAGTTTTGATGCTGAGCTCATTGATGATGGTTAGCAGGTTGCTGAGAAGGCAGAGCAGTCAAAAGAAAACAAGTTAATACTATTGTGTATAAAGATGGTCTGCCTACTTTTGGGAGGGAAGAAGCAGGCAAAGGGAAGTAAGTGGTAACATCAGGTGAGTTCTCTGGAAGCGATCCTTTCAGGATCCATTACTAATGTCTGATCCTTGCTGAAGAAACTGAAGCTTGATGTATTTTATTTTTAGGTCAATTAAATAACATAAGTATCCTGTTAAAAAGGTAGAGTGAAATAAAGTAGTGTGGCAAAGCAGTGCTTTAAAATTTGAGGTGTTGAAGCTGAACTGGATTCAAAATAGTCTTTGTGTACTTTTTTCCTGTTCCCATCTCTTTCAAGCAGTGTCAGCGCTGAAAGATAGTATCTCTGGGCCTGTCCGGGCTATGCAAAATAGAAAACTGGTTAAAGCCCCTATTTCCTGCACTATAGAACAGGAATTAGAGGCAGTCAGCTTGACAGTGGACCATTCCCGTATGTAGGAACACATACGTATTAATATGTCAGGAATGTTTTCTTTCTGTCAAGGGCAGATCGTCTTGATGGCAATGAAATACACCTTTTCAGGCTGCATTAAGAGCCTGGGTAACATGTCTGTCTGGGGGTGGGGGGGCAGTTTCATTTCTTAGGGCAGGGGGGAGATGACCAAATCCCCACCTGTCCATCACAATAAGCCACTAATTATTGTCCCACAATACAGTACATTTCCAGTCTTATTGTGTTGTGGCTGGACACTGGATTTCTCAGGTCTTAGGCAACACTGGAAAATGTTCTTGCATCCTTGCTAACTGAACCTCTTTGTGCCGTATCTTCAACTGGTGAATTGGTTGGGGCATTAGGATAGTCCCTGATGGTTACCTGGTGTGGTTGCTGCTGTGTTGACTGCTTCTGACAGTGCTCCTGTCACTGGTCTAACTTTAAGCCAAAATCAGAGGAATGAAAAGCATCTAGAGTGTCAGGTTCATATTGATATTCTTATTTGTGAAAGCAAGCTCAAGATGTGGTTTCAGTTAAGTAACTGCTCCCCTTTTTATTAGATAGAAGTGACTCTCCAAAGTAGAATGAGAGATTGTGGTGCTTTGACATGTGCTGCGTTTAAGTTATGTATTTTGGGATAAGACAGGTGTCATAAATGGGACATTCCGCTGAGAAACTTACAGCTGTATTTAAGAGAATGACTTTCTGACTGCCTGTGATACTTGGTCTTGGCAGATGTATTTCAGAGATCAGATAAAGGCAAGATATTTTGAAGATGCAGCATCAAAAGTTAAGGAAAGCCCAAGTAAGTGTTTTTCTTGCTTATATTTACAGACAGCTCTGTTCCTTAAGAATGTCATGGATTGTCCTGTCAAGATGATGTATATGTTACTTTTTTTTTTACATGTCTCCCATCCTGTTTAGCAGGGCTCTTGACAGTTGAAATGAAAAGTACTTGGGAAAGGAACAGCTTATAAAAAGAAGAGACAAGAGGTATTGCCTTCTATGGAGTATACAGTAATATTTTGTTTTCCTAGCATTTTTCCTAGGTGTGTTCTAGGAAGCAGGAGGAACATGAATGTAAGTGATAGAGTAAAAGGTAACATGGAGTGTAGATTCTGTAGATCATTTTGATGTAAGTATTTGCCTAAGATTGGTCACATCTGTTTATTGATAAACCTTACAGACTTTGTGGTGTTTTTCTTCTCGCAGTGTTTCAGCTGAATTTCAGAGAGATGAGAAGAGGTTACGTACCTTCAAAGTTCTGGGCAAGGTACATTCTTACATAGCTGAGGGCAGTAGTAGAGCTCTTAAGCAGTGTCTTGATAAGAAATGTTCCTGGTTGAACTTTCTGGAAGTCACAGAAGTGGCTTGTGCTGGTGTTGGCAAATCTTACAATCTTAATACGTCTGCAGAGCTGCTTAAGGTCTAGTGCAATTCTTGAGCTTCCTTTCAATCTAAAAACATTTTGGAGGATGAACCTGTGTACCTCAGAGATCCTTAAAAGTAAAAGGCAGCAGTTACCAAAAGCTATTGCTGCCCGAATGAATTCTTACTTTTTAATCGTGTTGCTTGTGTTCTTAATGATCTAGTGTTTTCTCTCTCAGATGGCTGTTTAGCTGCTGAGTATAGTAACTCTGTTTGGAATCTTGTATGCAGAAAGCTGTGATCTTTCTTACTACTTCTTGGAGTGAATTTGGAAGAAAATGAGATCTCTATGAAGCCTGAAATAAAAGGGGTGTTATTGCTGACATTACTTCTGGCTGTCAAGTTTTGACATGTGAGTTAGGTGTGAAATTGGAGGGCTTGATAGTATCAGATGATGTAGTTTTTGTTCTGTACAGTTAGTAAATATTTTATCTGAAAGGTTTCTGGTTTAAAACACTACAACAATAAATGCATAGAATGACATGCTACACTCAGACCTCATTTGTAAGGAAGGAAATACTTAACTACCTAGCCATCAACAAAATAAATTTAAAAGTTATGCAGTAAATACATCATATTTCAATGTCCCAGCTAATTCCTAAATGTTTGATATTTTGCAGAAAATGCATTTTGAATTTCCTAATGAAATAAGGAAACAGAAATAAGTTCTGTCCTGAATAAAATATTTTCTATTTATCTTCAATTTCTAGCATTTAAAATTACTTTTAGGGTTTTTGAAGCAACTTTTAACTTCAAATGGATTTGCAGCTTTTATTGTCTAATTTTTAAAAATGAAATTAAGATTTTGGCAAGATGACTTGTGTTTCAAAGTCTTCCAGTGATGTCTCTTGTGACTCTCTTTTAGGGGAGAGTGCTTATATTTTTCAAGCTGGCTATATGCTTATGTGCTTTGAATTCAAGTCTTACTGTAAAAATTCCTATGTTCTAGCTTTAAAAGCCCTTGAAAAAAATTACTTAAATTTCAGCTCATTAAAGCTAAAACAGTAGTAGTGCACTTCTAAGGAAATGGAAGTCAGGTCATATGAAACCACAGTTACAGAATACTGCTTAAGGCATCTTTCTATTTTTTCTTTTCTTTTCTTTTTTTTTTTTTTAATTGTGGCTTCACTGAGGATAGTGAGAAGGGTATTACATTTTAAGTCTCTACCATGGTTAAGAAAATCTTAACAACCTCTGTTATGTATACCTATATTATTAGGCAAAGGACTTCTCATTTTTATGTCAGACAAATTCCTCATGCTGTCTGCAGCTTTCTAGAGTGGTACTTCTGCATCTCGTTAGGAAATGGAGAATATTCTTTCTGCAGAGTGCATTATCTCGTTTCTTTAGTCAAACTGACGTTAATCATTAAATCCATCTGTCAAGAACAGGCTAGAAAAAACACATTTGTAGTATGTTTGCTAAGTGTAGTTATGGAGGAAGTGCAATAAAACTTCAGGCCATTAAGTCTTATTATTGCTTCCCTTTGGTTCACCAGCTCAGCTGTCTGAGTGATTTCCCCCCCCAACAAGAGTCTGTTGACAGACAGTGAATGACTGGCAGGACTTAGGAAGACTTCTTCCCACTGAAATTATCTAAATTAGTCAACAGTTATCAATAAGAGTTAATTGATATTTTGAGATTTCATTATTGGTATTTAATTGCTCTGAGATTGGTTTACTGGGATACAAAGTCGTGCTTTGGTCCTGCATCATTCTATGTCAGGCTTGTCTCTGTTTCAGAAGGATCTGTAGGTGTTTCTGTGATAACTCTTTTTCCTATGCCCCCAACTTGAACAATTGCTAATTGTTTGAATTGTGCTGTGAAACTGCACTTTGCCTTCATGTAACTTTTTTTTTCCAAACAAATGCAATTCAGCACAGTCAGGTTTTGAATATAAACTTCCCTGTGGGGGTAGTAGTTTAAAGTAGAATTGACAGCAAATTGTTCAGCATGTTTCAGGGTGGCTTTACAGCCTTCACACTGCTGCATGGCACCCTTCTGATAATTGCCTAGTTAAACTGCTTGGAGTGAGTGAGGAGTGTTCTCTTTGGGCCACATTGGTACATGATCAAATGAAGTGTGGTTTGTTTGGTTTGTTTTTTGAAAACCACTCTTACATTCTTCCTGTGCTGACATTGATTTAGTATGTAAAATTCAGATGGAAAATAAACGGTCGATCAAGACAAAATTCAGTATAATAATTCAAAATCCTGAACTGTCTGATCTACCACCGAGCAGACTGTATTGGCTGTTTGCTGTATAAATGGTGTCATCTGCCCCGTATAAAGCGTGAACATAAAAAGTGTAAACCAAGCTGTTTACTGGCATACTGAAGGGAGAATAGATTGTGGTGTCATTAGTGCTGTTAAAAATTTACTTATGTCAAATAAACCCTAATTTGGATTATTGATGGTACAAAAGTGTTTTGTTGATGCAAAAACAGGGTTTGGCTGTTCTGCTGAGAATAACAGAACTCAATCTTGATTTGGCATTTGTGACATTAAAACTCTCCTTGCCTCTTTTCTCCACTTCTGTTGTTAAGACAAAATTAAGTGTTGTTAAAATCATAGCCTCCCTAATGTGTTTTTCCAGATTTGGAGAAGAGCAAGTAAGCTTTTTTAGTTCTTTCTTACAATGTACTTTGAACAGAGTGGTATAATTTTACACTACTGTCATCCTCAGCATTTCTATTTCTGTACTTTCCTTTAGTGTTCTAGGGAATTTATAACTGCAACTCAAATTGCCCTTGGGCTAAAACCTGGCACAGAAACTCTTATAAATGAACTTTGTTCTGCCAAATTAAAAGCAAAGCATCCATCAAGAGGCTTTCTTAAACATAGAGGAAAGTGAAATAAAATTGTTTATGGTTGCAGATCAATTTTATTCCCTCTGCAGGAAAAATCCAGCTGACTTTGGAAACCCCTGAGGTGTGGGTGTGCAATCAGCAGTGATGACAGATTCAGTGGGATGTTCCTATTGCATTTAAAAAAAATTCAGTGAAAGTCTTAATTCCCCAATATGCAGAGAACTCATTGCTGAAATAAAAGCTGCAGCTGCAACAGATACCTACCTAACAAAGGCACAGTGATAGTTTTAAACTTCCACTGTCTGAGTGTGCTTATCTGAGCAGTAGAGAATAAGGAGATGGCTGGGTAGTTATGTGCTTCAGCTGAAGTTAAGTACCTGTAGATCCTCAGCTCCCTGGAAAATGATGTCATCTTGTTGAACTACCTACCCAGTGGCTGGTTGTTTAATTTTTTTTTTTTTTTAAATACCCAACCCTGTTGTTTTCTGTTAGTATTCAGATTTTATGTAATTGTGTAGAAGTAGACAGGGCATTGTGAGACACAAGCCACTTTCAGATATGGAAGATGGAAAAATTTAATTCATGTAAACATGAAATTCAAAGGTAAGGTCTGCGAAACTTCATAGGAGTGGACAGAGGAGGGATCCCAATTTAACACTGTCATTAATTATGTCATTTTAGGAAAGCCTGATGAAGGTCAGCTTCATGATTACTGGATCTGACAAGCCCTTTGGAATCTGCAAGCAGTCAGCCTGTTCATAATTTGAAGGAAGTGAAGCTGGGATGAAAAGAGCTGGGTTTTTTTGGTTTTGTTTTATTTGTTTGTGTTTTTTGTGATTTTAGAAAGGGGCAAAATATGCAAATATGCAGGAAATTGCAGGATTTAGTAGTGGGGACATGAAATAAGCATTCATTAAACCTGATGCAAAAATAGCCAGTGCTTTCACTATACTTTGAAAATATCATTGTAGCTTCCCAAAGCACTTAACAAACTGTCCTGTATTTGGGGATTATTTGTTTCTTCCCAGAGACCCACCAAGTCCTGTAATTCTTTAGCGGTGCGTCTAACCTTTATAGTTACCAGTTGAGATGTATTTGATGCTATATAAAAAAGGTGTTGGACCTGTGCTGGGAAGCTTACAAGTGAGATCACAGATGTGGAGGGGTGAAGCCTAGGCTGCCATTAATTTTCCTCTGCTAAATTGCTTTGTTGGAATTGTGCCTACATAGATTACCATGTCTGAAAGTCAGTATTGGGCAGAACATCATGGCTAGGCTTCGCAAATGAAGATTTGGGGAGGGCTCTACCCACGTTTGTTACAAGTGCACTGGTGGCTAAAAAGGCCAATACGAGACAGGCACGTCCAGTTGCAGAAGGCACAGCAGAAAGACTCCTTAGGTGGAATATTCTGCAAGGCACGATTCTTTCTGCGTTGTCTTTTCTCCTCAAGAGTGACCCTGCATGCGTTCTCAAAAGCATCAGCAGCGTTATAGATGGTGTGCCTCCAGACCTCCCGATTGGAGGCCAGAGTAGACCGGTTATATTGATCAATATGACCAAGGCTGAGATGTTGTTTCAGGGAGTCCTTGTATCTTCTCTTCGGGGCTCCTCTCTTGCAGCAGCCGGTGGCAAGTTCACCATAGAGCAGGATCTTAGGGAGGCGGTGGTCCTTCATCCTGGAGACGTGTCCTGCCCATCGCAGCTGTGTTCTCAGCAACATGGCCTCAATGCTTGTGACTGCTGCTTGTTCTAGAACAGACGTGTTAGTCACATAATCTGACCAGTGGATGTTTAGGATTGTGCGGAGACAGCGTTGATGGAAATGTTCTAAGAGTCGCAGGTGGTGGTGGTAGATGACCCACAATTCAGATCCATATAAAAGAGCAGACAGCACAATGGCTCTGTAAACACTGATCTTGGTACTTTTCTTCAAGTGTTTATTTCGCCAAACTCTTTTATGAAGCTTTCAGAAGGCATTATATGCCTTTGCTAGCCTGTTGTCTATCTCTCTGTCAATCTAACCGTCCAAGGAGATGTAATTTAGGCAGGCAATTGAGGATTTGCATGGAGAGAAATAGGCCTGACCTTGTGGGCTCTTAAGGAGAGGCTTTATGAGGAATGAAGCAGTTTCTTAGAGTGAAAGAAGTGAGATTCTAGGCTCAAGTCCAGAATGTAAATGAATGTGAAGATTAATGTCATAAAGGAAAAACTGGAGTAAAGTGTTCAGGAGGAAGAATGGAAATATGAAGATTTAGGTCAGGAAATAAATACCATTTTCAGTGGCAAATGCACAGGGAAAGTTGTAGCTAAAGCTGCAGATCTTAGCATTACTTCCAAAGGGTAGTCTCAGAACTGAGACAGTAAACTGCTGCTAAAGCCATGACTTTACATTCCTCCAGCTTCTGTTCTGAAAGCAGAAAAAGATTACTAATAAAATTGAGTATAATGGAGAATAGTATTTATGTTGTGTATTTCCTTTTGATTTTGCTTATGTAGTGAATTTTTTTAATGTCTTTTTAGGAGTTCAGTAGGAATGGCAAGAAATAACAGAATTGTAAGATTTGTGGTTCTCTGAAGGTGAATAAAGGAAACTTGAAAGTTATTTGCCCCAAACTCATTTAATTTCTTTAATAATTTCTCACAGAATATATTCTTTTTCAGCCTTTGATTGCCCTTCCTCGTTGTTGCCCTTCTTGGCCTTAGTTTTGGCATTTTATATTTTGCTATTCCTTAGCAAAATGAATTCCTGACCCAGTGAACAGTAAATTGACAGACTCTATTTCAGTTTAAGATTATATACCATAATTAATGTAATGCTTTGTACAAAAGTAAAGTCTAAAAGGCCTAACACTGGAGCTGGCTTTTTGCTTTTTTCAAGATGGCCTGTAGGGACTTTTTAGAAAGCTTGGCAGTTTCCAGTGTTGACTTACCTGTTTGGAGCAATTGTTATGACAGTCTCATGTATCTGTTGACTTATATGCAAACTGGACTGATACTGATTGACTGGTGTTGGGGTTGCTCCTGAACTATGTGGGTATTTTGAGTACTTAATACTCTGCTGAGACTGAGATAGTATAGGCTCTTTTTATGATTGAACATGCTGAAATCATTTGTTAGTACAAATGTGGTGATAAATGGAGCTCTTGGTTTTGGTGTCATAAACATAACTTAATACCTTTTGGAAAATTCTAACCCTGATTGGATAGGAACTTGCTTTCTGTCATGCATGGATTTATCACAGCACTTGATACAGTCTTTAAATATACTGAAAATACAAGCATATCACCAACGTTCTGGTCAGAATTACTCTCAAAAGTATTGTATCCCATGGAAAAACATGAGGTATACTGTGAAATGCTTGTAGCTGATTTGTCACTCTTGTTTAGTTCAGTCCTCTCTATCCATAAATACATAGCCTTCTATGAAACATAGTAAAAGACAGCAAATAAACACTAATTTACCAAGTCACATCAGTGCATAATATTGGAGTTAAACTGCACTGTAAGGTCAGTAGTCATACAGTGTGATCAGAACAGAGGATTGTAAGTTCCTCAGGCAGTTTCTGTGGGAATCTGTGTATGATTTGCCTCTTGATCTTTATCATTTGCTGAATTCATATGAAGTTTTTCAGCTTTCTTGGAGTTCACTGAAACTGTTTGCAGGGACAGAGTAAACTACCTTGAAATCATCACATCTGTTAACTTCATTTTGGAAGGGTGGGTATTTCCTCTGCTTGAGTTCACTTGTTTCTGTTCAGCTTGAATCTTGGGTTAAAATATGGCATAGAAAAATTGCCACTAAATCTTAATAGTTCTCACAATCAGAAACTCATCAAGTTCTGAAAGGAATTGTACGAACTGCTTCCTAGTGAGAACAGGGACTGTTTTTGGAGAGCCAGGGGATTTTTCTTTCATGTTCCTAGGCTCTGCGCCATAACCTATTTCTGTAATAATACCTATTTAAGTTTGTGCTCCTTCAGTGGCTCTAGTGAGGAATGTCACCACATTCTTAATTAAAAACCCTAAATAATTGAAAGAGTATTGTACAGTTAATATCTGCTCATGTTCCTGAATTGTCTTCCTGCATCCTAGCAAAAGAAATCTGTGTACATTCCTTCTGCCACAGTTGCAGCTCCAGAAGATTATTATGGAATCTGCAAGTCAATAACTTACACAGCTGTGTGCATCCCATTCCCCTACTCCTTTGTCTTGTATTCTTAATGAAAAACCAAAACATAACTGATACCTCATTCTTGAAATAATAGTGCTTAAAGAAAACAAACGGTGAGACCAACAACTTTAACTTAGTTATGAACCTTCTTAGAAGACAATTTCCTGGAATTTTTGATTGCTGTAGATTATTACTGTGCTGCCAGAAGTGTAGATATCTTAAATATTGATTACTAAGCTTGCAGCAGGCTTGGTGAATTGAACTCAGAAGATATAACTAAAAAAGCAATGGACATGCTAATACAAGATACAAAGTGAGAGACTTTGTAATTTTGTTAATAACACCTGTCAGTGTTTGAGCCTTAAATATTACTTATACATATCAATATGGGAACCCAGGATATCATGTACTGTTAATGTTTTTACGTTGTAATTGGTGAAATTCAGTTCTAAACTGTTCACACTTACTTATTGGTCTCAATGGTTAGACTGATATGCTGAAGTCTGATAAGCTGATGTTTACAACACTATTTCTAGAAGCTCCCTGTATCACAGGTGCATATATGTAGTGATCACATATCAATAAGAACTGGAGTTATTCTGTAGAAGACATTTCTAGCTTCATTTCAGGAATGAGAAAGTATCAAGATTTCAAGGTTTCTTGCAAAACACTTCTTGGAAGAGTTAAGTTTCTGATTACTTGACATGCCATGCTTCAGTCTCCACTGTTCTAAATTTTTAACATTAAATTGAAAAAAAAAGTTTGTAAATAATTTTTTTTCCAGTGTAAATAATTTTTTGAAGGATTCTCAAAACCATACAGGAAATGTATACCAAATGCAGTTAAAAATACGCTGTGTTATGATTGTTTTTGAGTAGTGAAAAGATCCTCAATAGTTCTGGCCATTTCTGTTAATCGAGAATGTTCTGTAGAAGCAGTAATCGTGTATTGAGTATTTTTTTTCCATAGGATTCCATTAGCAACTGTTTGAATTGGAGGGAAGTAAATGATGGCAAACAGCATCTCAGCCATAGACTTCATAGTTGTCTGTAGTGGGCTCTGTTTTCCTCACAGGTGGATTTGTTAATGCTAGTTTAAGTACAGGGCTGACCTTCAACTAATATAAATCTTTGTTTTGGGGTAAGTGTTGTCAGAGATAACAATCATACTGAAAGAGTTGTATTGCTGGTGAACACTGAATAGTAAGTAGTTCATGCATCAGGGAAAAAAACCCAGCATAGTGCCATCACTCACTTTTGATAGCATTTGGCATCCTCTTTGTATTTATGTAGATGACAACAACTGTAACCTAGATGAGCATCACTTATCATGGGCTGTTGTTGGGAGAAGCCACTGAGCAGGTTTGTCTCGTGGTAGCAAATTGAGACTACTGACTATTTTGAAGAAGGAAAGATAATGTTTTTCTTGCTGGCTTTTCTGTAGTCTGTTTAAGTTGGACTGTCTCCTTGGGCAGCATATAGTTAGTATGTGCACAGGGCTCTGTTACTTCTTTTTTAAATTAAAATAATTTTTGTATTACCAACTGGGAAGTACAGGCACAGGATTCACATTCAAGACCACTTCTAGTTTAGGAGTTCTTATAATTGTGGTTCAGAATGTTTGCAAGGCAAATACTTGTACCTTATGTCCTAAATGTCTGCATCCTTTATATGAAAAATAAGTGTACTGGTCTGGTATACTAATGTAGCCTCATCTCCTTTATCTCTGTAGCATTATTGGGTAGGAAAGAAATGTATATACACTGATTGCCTGTAGTTGATGTAGATACTTATTCAAATACATACTCTATATTCATTTGTTGCTCCTATCCAGAATTGTTACACATTCTTAACATCTAGATCACATTTAGGTGAAGTGAGGAGATGGGTAGAGCTTGGTGTTGATAGCTGACTCTGGGGTGTGATTTTTTTTAATTGAACTAAGTGAGGCAACTTACTACTTGCCCGTACTTTTACCCTGTGGTAAAACTTTTTTTCCTTGCCATGGTAGCTACTACAAGGCATGACTTAATGTTTGAACTGTTAACTGACCAGAGCTGGGCAGTTTTGATACCAGGTGTTTTTACATAAGGAGAAATAGGTAAATAGCTTAGGTAAAGCTTGCATAGTTGTGGATGGCAGAAATCAAGGTTGTGAGGTTGGCATTGTCACAATAGACCTGTACACTTCACCTGAATGGTCTGTTTTTTCCCTGCTTTAAGACTCTGAAAAAATGTGGTAATGCTTTTTGTTTCCATGTCTGTTTTGTTGAAAAAATGGGGAATGAATGAAAACGTAAGCTACTTGTGCAAAGGATGGAATTGGAAAAGTGTGTTAGTCTTCATAATATGCAAACTGAGGAAAGAGAGAAAGTATGCAATGCTTTGGGGGTAACCTTGCAGTCACAGGGTTTGGAAAGAATGAAAATAAATACTGCAGCTTTAATGCTATGATCTCTTTTCTTTCTGAGTTCAAATAATAAAATTTTGCAAGCTCTTGATGTACCAACTGTGTTTCTGTAACATTTCAGCTGTGTATATTAGTACACATTTTCAGATAGTTCAGACTACAAACCCAGTCATGTTTTCAAAGTGCACAGAAGCTTCATTTCCTAATGACTGCTAAGTTTCTGATTTCACTCTTCACTGTACTGGCACTACAAAGAAGAAAATTTGTGAGTGGTTGTTTTTTTAAGGATTCTCATAGCTATGCCTAGTGTTTACTCTGCTGTTACTTAAAAAAAAAAAAGTCAGTTGGGGGAAGCAGGCGGTGGTTTTTTGCTTTTTTTTCTCCTTGTGGTAGTTTGAAACTGAAAAAGCAACTACATTTTTATAGCTCCACAAGTCATGAAAATATTGTGTGTGCAAAGTGAGCTCAGCAGCCTTAAATACAGTTGTAAATCTGATGGCTCTAACTCAAGTCCTTACAGCAGTAACATTGCAGGGTCTTTACAAGATTGTGAAGGCTGGAAAGTGGAAATGCAAAACTTTGGAGAGTAGCCTCGTAATTTTTCAGGAATGGCTAGTTTGGCGTGTTACACATGGAGGTACAAATGGATGTATTGGGCATGTAGGGGAAAACTACATGGTCAGTGGTTAGAAAATTGTAAGTCAGTTTGCTTTGTTTTCCTTTGAAAAAAGAGGCATTTCAGAATCTGTCTTAATAAGATGAATCAAAGATTAGGATTTTTCCCTGAAAATTACAAGTGATGGTGAATCTGCTGACACCCTTGGTAAATGGAGATTTGAATTTATTATTTGCATTATATATGTTTTGGAAACAGTAATTTAGATCGTGCTTCACTGGTAATTTTCTGGTTTTCAATCTACTAAGACCCTTGTAACATTGCTTGCTATCTTAAAGGGTCCTTCCCCCTTCCCTTTTTTTTTTTTAACTTTCTACTTTCTGTAAGTACTTTGACTGCAAACAAATCTCCCAGCAGCTTTTTTTCTCATCAGCTAAAGTGAGCTCCAAGTGTCTTTACTGTCTGGTGTATTATCTAGTCCTGTATTTGTTTTTGTGGTCCCTTTCTGAACTTTCTCCAATTCACCTCCTCTTGCTCTTTTGTTCTGCAGGGCCCTAGCTTAGAAACACAGATGGTGGATGATGAAACTGAGACTACAAGTGAAGAATTGCCTCCTCATCTGCAGGAAGAGCCTCCTGAAGGTACAGTGCTGGCAGTCAATATAAACTCTTTGCAGTAAATTGCGGAAAATGTTCTGGCAAAGAAGTCTTATTTCTCTGTCTGACTTGAGAGCTTATATCTGCCTATTTTCTGAGAGGGCTAAAGCTTTGTCAGTGCTGACAGTTGAGGCAACCTCCCAGCAAGAGGTCTAGCCAGCCCGTAAGCCCACTTTTTGCATTCAAAAGAAGGCTTCACTCACCGAGGTGCAGACATTGTTCTGCATTCTCTTTAACAATATGGTTTCTGATTAAAATTGTCGTGCTCGATCATCCTGCCTGTAGGCTTAGGAATAAAATGCCTCCTCTGCTGTCTTGTTCGTGATGTTTTGAGCCTTCATTAGGGAAGACTTTGTAAGTAGTCATTTTTTCTCTTGTTACCTCTCTCTGCAGCATCCTGCTCTTGAAATTGTCCCCAGCAGAGATTTGCAAAGTTAGATATTCTAGTGATTTTGTTTCTTTCTGCTGTCTCTCTTGGAAGCCAGTTTAGCCGTCTGAGGAGGAGGTAGTGATACGCTGTAAGTCAGCAGGAGGCTCAAAAATACCACTTCTAATTAAAAACGTTGTTTGCAATGAGATGCCCTGGATTTATACATGGAACAGATTTTTCCCACTGTGTAAAAGTTGTAGACGTTGTATATATGCAACAAAATAGGTGTTGGTACCTTTTGACTAGAAGCTGCTAAGGTTGCCACAAGTGATGATACATTCTGAGCTTTGTCTCCAGTTCAGTGACTGTTAAAACACAATCACTCGTAGTTGTTGTGGATGGCTTTAACAACCCAGAGAGTGATGATATTCTCATTAGCAACTTACTGTTAAAATACCATGACATGTCTCTGGGAAACGTTATGTGTGTTTTATATTTTTCCTTTAAGAGAATAAGATGCTGATACAGCATTTATATTGACAGCCATTCTTAAAGGGAATACGAACCAAGTAGATGGTTTTAGGAATTTGCTGCTCCCATCCCTTCTTGTTGAGCATTCTGTTATAGTTTTCTTATTAAGTTGTAATTTCTTGATCTGCCATTTCATATACCATGGGCTGGCAGTTAGATATAGAGGTAAGTGAAAGGCAGATTTCTTTTTGCAACTCCTGTAAAGCCAGAAGGAAATAAATGTGGAAAATGTTGTGATTACTATATATATACATGGAGGATATAATATTGCTATTCCCTCCCCTTCCTGTCTTTGTAAGTAATGCTAAGTCAGCATGTAATGACAGTGTATTGTTGAAGTAAGAATTCTGGTCACTAACCTGAGCTGATGATTAGATGAGCCTAGAGGCTATATCCTGGAATGTAAAGCACATCTTGTCTCATCAGTTTGTCAGGAATAGTACTAGATTTTGGACTATGGCTTTGAATTGAGTAATCAGAAGGGGTATTTTTAAATTAATTTTTAATTTATTTTTTTTAATTTGTTTTTGCAAACCAACTTTTTTAAGTTGAAAGTAAGTGCTTCTGCCTGCAACCCTGCTGGTTTGAATGACAATGAAATGTGTCAGTGCTGATATTCCACTTCTGTGATTGTTGGGTGGTCTGGAAGAAGTATGTACTCTGGACATACCCACTTTCCTGGTGTGAAAAAAAAGAACTGTAACAGTTGAGCTGATTTAGTTAAGCAGTGATACAATAGATGAAGTCTGAGCTCAGTATGTGCTTTTTAAATTTACAATGATATGAAGAGTAGCAAATAGGAGGGGTGCTGAGAGCACAACTGAAACTAGAGTCTCCTTGGGAGAAGAGGTAGAAAAATTGGTCCTGAAGTAGAGCCATCAGGATTATGCTGAACTTACAGCTGGCTTTGCGTGGAGCTCAGTAAGTGTACCTTAGAAGCTGCTGTCTACCAAGCAGAATTACTACAAAGGCCATGTAGTTGCAGGAGTGATTGCAAATGCCTCATGAAATAAATAGATATCTGAAGTTCTTTTACTATTAAATGCCATTCAGGGTAGTATCTTCTTATCTTTGCTTTTCTACAGATTTCTGGTTTCTTCTGATAGCACTTTCCTAGTTAAATCAAATGCTTTGCAATACATAAAACCGTGTTGTTGTGACTACTGTGTTCTTGTTTCCTGGGATCTGTGAATTAAACGCTGTGTCTGCTTGCCTTCTGGTAATGAGTGCATAAGGGATGGAAAGCTCTCCAAATTATGTGTCTTTCTAGCACAATCCATTATTTCATCAGATTGCATCATAATGACTTCATTTCCTAGCTTGCACTGTGTATCTACTGCTCTCCTGAAAGGAGAATTGGAAGGTCTGTGCTGTAAAAATACTGCAGGAAAATAAAAGTTTAAACTTCAGGGATTGTCATATTTCTAAACAGTGCTGCAGGATGGCCTTCTACAAATAATAGGACAATTTTTCATATCCATCCTGTACTAACTAAATGGAGTAGATGCACATGTGGGTAACAACTGGCACAGAATAGCAAACGTCAGTTCCAGGTGTAGTGTGGCAGCCTGGCAGTGTTTGAGGCAAGAGAAAGTTTTGTGGTTTAAAATGGGGACTAACCAGGAAATCAAGATGTAACCAAGACGTACAAATGAGATGTAACCAAGACGTACAAATGAGATGTAACCAAGGCACAGGCTGGTATCTGTGTGTAACCTGAATCTGTTTATTTTATCTGCTGTTAAAGTTAGCTTTTTTTTTCTATTTAACTAAGTCAACAGAGTAAATGAGTTAAAGGTACAGCTGATGCCGGATCCTGTACGAGGTATTAGATCTCAGAAGGGGCTTTTTGCTCCATGATGACGATGTCCTTCCCAGTGCCACTGCTGGCTGCGGAGCCCCGCGCTGTGGGGCCGCGGCCGCGCGGGGGCGCTGCAGGCCCGGCCATGCCGCATTCCAGACAGCGCTCGCGCACATCCCAGCGAACCGGAGAAAGTATTTAAACCTATTAACTCCTCTCCCTTAAGCTACTTTGTGATATTACAAGGGAAGCTTTCCACACTCTGCCTCAGGAAGGGTGTTTATCCCCTAATGATACTTTACCTCTTGACATCGTGATCCATCTGCCAAATTCACTTTTTAATTTTTTTTTATTCCCCCTTCTGCTTTCGTTTCTCTTCAATCCTGTTAGCATACTTTTTTTTTCTCCCCTCTTTTAAAAGGCAGGCATAGGGGAGCAGTAGCAATTAGCATTTGGAGTGCTGCTCCAGCTAGTGTGCTTACCATTTCACAAAGCAGGCTGTGTAGGGCAGGCTTAACATCACCTAACAGTGAAGCTCTGCAGAGGAGAAAAACTGCTCTAAATAGTATGAAATGCTTCCCTCTTTTCAAGAGGTTCAGTATGGCTCATCTGTGTTGCCACATGTTTGAGCACTCAGCTACCTTCAGGTAGATTCTGTTGGATCTTGAATGTTAAATGGAAGTCTGATCACAGAGAGAGAATTAGATTTAGTTACCCAAGTGCAGCCACACATTGCTGTTGCTTTTTTATCCTCCACTTCAGAGTTCTGTTGCTGATCACGTAATACAGTGCAATGCTAATTGATATAATCACCTTGCTTTTCTATCCTTTTCCATAAAATTACTCAAGGAAAGTGACAGCAATGAAATCCTGTGGTGATTAAATCTTCTGTGACGTTCTCTGTTATGAAATGTCAGCACTTCCTTGGTTGGATGACTCGGATCCTGATCTCTTCTATTTGGTGAATCGGTAACCCCGATTTTGCTTTACAATTAAAGGATTGGTGCATTTCTCCTATGAGGAAAGGCTGAGAGAACTAGGACTGTCCAGCCTGGGGAAGAGAAGGATTGGGGGATGTTAATGTGTACAAATATCAAAGAGGAGGGTATAAAGAAGATGGGCCCAGACTCTTTTCGGTGGTGCTCTGTGACAGGACAGGAGGGAATGACACAAATGGAAACACATAAGGGAACATTTTTCTACTGTGAGGGTGACCAGGCACTTGAATCGATTGCTCAGAGAGTTGTGGAGTCTCCCACCTTGGAGATATTCAGAAGTCATCTGAACATAGAATCATAGAGTAGTTTGGGTTGGAAGGGACGTTCAAAGGCCATCTAATCCAACCCCCTGCAATAAGCAGGGACATTTTTAACTAGACCAGTTTGCTGAGAGTCCTGTCTAACCTGACTTGAATTTTTCCAGGGATGAGGCATCCACCTGTTCTCTGGGCAACCTGTTACAGTATCTCACCACCCACATTGTAAAAAAATTCTTCCTTATAAGTAGTCTGTACATGGTCCTCAGTAACCTGTTCTAAGTGACCCTGCTTGAGTAAGAAGGTTGGACCCTATGATCTCCAGAGGTCCCTCATGTGATTCTCTTATGTACTCATACTATCATATGATAGTATATATATAATATATATGATATGTATATCTCATATGTTCTTGTACTATCTCTGTGTATTTAAAGTCTCTTTCTGACGTTCCTGCATATACCCCCCATTTATTGCACTAATTTTTGTGGGAAAAGTAGCTTTCCTATGTCAAACTGCTAGATGTTATGCATTTCAGGAGTGCATACTTGGTTGATATGAGGTATGACTGTAGTTTGTTCTGGCCCTGCATTGCTAAGGAGTACTGAGCTCGGTGCAAAGCTGTGTCATTGGTTAACAACAGTACTCCCTCTTGAGAGTTTACAGACTAGTGCTTTCTTCCAGTGCTGGTCTTTTAAGTATTAAGATTTTATCAGCCAACCTACTATGATCAATTTGGCAATAAGCCTGAGTCTCGTGTCTGAACTGTCTGCTACCTCTTCTGCAGTTTTCAGACTTAGCAGAGATGGTCCTTCTTTGTTGCAGACAGATTGGGCCTTGTGGAGTAAAGCTTTATTAAAAGCAATGGGTCTTAGCAGCTCTGCAGTATATAACAAATCTTGGGAAATTTACTTTCCAAATAACTGTGGTGTTCTTAATTCAAATTGTTTTACACTTGCTGTGGGTAAAGAGTACACAGAGATAGTTACTGTAAATCTGATGATTTGCACCACTTTAGAACATAGTACCTTGTGTGAGCCTTATAATCTGCCTCCATGGAGGCATACAGCCTTTTCTGCTGTTTTATATCTTCTGCAGGATAAAAGTATATTGCATGCTTCTGTAGGAAGCTTTAGGATTCCTTATCTGCAGTTTGAGAATCTCCAATCCAAAGAGTCTGGGAGTTTTGTGGATTGCTCATTCAGGATTGACTTTTTATACCAATATTTTTCCTAGATATATTATCTGTACAGATCTAACTAAATAAAAAAAGTTTAGTTATATTTCAGTTGAGGTAGAACCATACATCTGAAACTTCTGAAATTATTAGACTGTTAACTTCATGTTGGTGTATTCTCTTTCAAGAACCTGACAATTTATTGAAACCAGCAGATGACAGAAAAACATGCCTTTTCAGGAATGTTATCTGTGATGAGACCTTCAGCTCAAGTCTGATACAGGTGTTTAATGTTGAAAAGGTGTATTCCTACAAACAGATCCAGTTTTGTTGAGTGGGCGGCACTTTTCCAATTAGTTTGGTTGAAGTATTCTTTGCAGAGAACAGTTTGGGCCAAATGTCTGCTGTAGTAATTGCCACACCAAGTTTAAATCCTGAAAACTTGATCTGCACTTTTTTGCGTCTTCTTGTTGCAAGTAATGTCTAGTATGTCTGTCTCCAAACTGCCTTTATCCAAATAACCACAAAGAAATGACCCTGGAAAATGATGCCATTAATTGCAATTCCATTTCCTTTCAGTATCAAGCTGTATACTAAATACTGTTGCCTTTTCTGGTATAAAGTAACTTTAACAAAGTTGCCCGTGGCACTTAATGTCGTCTACTACATACTAAGTATGTGTTTATGTAGTCTACCAGATTAGTATCTTGAAGTTCTGTGAAGCTGGTGGTGCAAAACTATGGTATCTGCTAAGCCCTCCTCTACTTTCCTGAGTCAAATTGCTCTCTTCATTGTGCTACCTCATGAGGTCCACCAGTGAAATCCTTCTATAGGGCATCTCTTTAAATGATCTGCTTTTTTTGTCTAGTGGCTAGTTGGCAACATTCTCAGCCTGAATTTGCTTCTGCAGTTCTGTGGTTGTGTAACTGAAGCAAAAGACTGGAAACCGGGATGGCTACAGTCTCTCCAAGCAATGTGCCCTGGCAGCCAGGAAAGCCAGGAACCATGTCCTGGGGGGGCATCAGGCACAGCATCATCAGCTGGTCGAGGGAGGGGATTGTCCCACTGTGATCTGCACTGGGGTGGCCTCACCTGAAATACTGTGTGCAGTTTTGGGCACCACAATATAAGAAAGACATTAAGCTCTTAGAGAGTGTCCAAAGGAGGGCAATGAAGATGGTGAAGGGGCTTGAGGGGAAGCTGTATGAGGAGTGGCTGAGGTCACTGGAGGAAACTGAAGGGAGACCTCCTTGCAGTCTACAACTTCCTCGTGACAGGAAGTGAAGGGGCAGGCACTGATCTCTTCTCAGTGGTGACCAGTGACAGGACCTGAGGGAATGGCCTGATATTGTGTCAGGGGAGATTTAAGTTGGATATTAGGAAAAGGTTCTTCACCCAGAGGGTGGTTGGGCACTGGAACTCCCCAGGGAAGTGGTCACAGCACCAAGCCTGACAGAGTTCAAGATGTGTTTGGACAATGCCCTCAGGCACATGGTGTGACTCTTGGGGTTGTCCTGTGCAGGATCAGGAGTTAGAGTGATGATCCTTGTGGGTCCCCTCCAACTCAAGACATTCTAGGATTCTTAGCTCTACTGTTGACTTATTCTCTAGCTGTAGTCAAGTAATTTGGCCTTCCTTGAACCACAGTATTCTTTGTGTATGAAACTGAAATTGCTGCTCTTATTTATGAATGAGGATGGTGAAAAAGCAAACTGTAAGTTTTTAGACTTTTGGAGATGAAAGATACTTGGAAATTGAAACAAAAATTGTGATTGTAATATATAAATAATACAAAACTTTGCCTGATATGTAACTTGTCAGGCCTTTTCTTTTTTTTTGAGTCCTCAAAAAGGTGATCGGACTTGTCAGATAACTCTAAATAGAAAGGCAGGTTTCTTAAAAAGCAGAAAAAGAAATTAGTAGTGAGACTTTCTGTTCTTTGGAACTGGGACTTTATGTACTGGTGTGTCCTCTCATCTGTAAAAACATTTCCTGAGCTACTTCTGTAAATGACCTGAGGCCGAAGAGCAACATTTCAGTATCATCTGTCTCTAAGGCACAGATTCCTTGCAGCCGTACTCTTTTGTTGACCAGTATGTTCTTGTTTCTGCAAAAGAAATGAGCTGTACTGTCAGCTCAGTCTTGTGCACAAAGTCTACCTTAGTGTTTCTGGTAGAGATATAAAACACTTCCACATCTATCAAAGTGCTAATGTTGTGTTTCTATTAAATTTATCATCATTGTTTTAGTAAAGCTGAGGCTCTTCTGTGTTTAAATTCTCCATTGGTTATATTGGCTTCCTCATGCTTTATTTAATTTAGTTCTCTAGGGGAAATCGGCAATCTGAAATGTGATTAATAACCAGTGTCTGTGTGTACCCCTTTTTTCCCTCTTTGAGCCCCCTGCCCTTCTGTTTTACTGTTGCTTGTTGCTGACAGCAGGCATCTTCCATTCAGCAGCTATGTTACATAGTCTCCTAGAAACAGCATGAAAGCTATTTAAATTGTTTTTATTCCACTTCTCCCTATGTCCTATTCTTTCCTCTTCACTATTTTCATATGATTTAATGAGACGTTACTTTGACAGCTCAGCATCCCTTTTCTCTAGCCTACTCCATGCCCTGCAAATCATTCTGTCACTGAGCGTTGTATGTGTGCACAGCATATGCTGTTAATGGCAGCATAAATAGCCTCCAAGTGCCTGGTGAATTCCAGAAAAAAGGTTCTCATAACTTAAGTGTGGGAAACCACTTATCAGTGGATCTTGTTAATACAATAACGTTGTGAAGTGAGTCAGTAACCATCTGGTTTTCCCTGAGGGTCTTTGCACATAGGATGGGGCAACAATAGTTTTACCATTTGCCTGGGTATAGTAACTGTAAGTAAAGTATATCATCCAAATGTAAAGATATTTCAATGTGAAAGGCCAGTGGGAAACCTCTATCAGAAGATACATCTTGATCAATTACTAGTGAATGTGTTTTATTCAGCAATAGGGGTTAGCACTGTGTATCTTATTACCTGGCAGACATTTGTCACTGTTTTTATACTAATTAGAGATGTATGAAATAACGAGTGTAAAAGAATGTATGTTCTTTTATAATGTATTTTTCATTTTGAGGGGCAAATACATTAACATAAAGATGCAGACAATTGTTTTTAAATAAATGTCATGGTTTAACCCCAGCCAGCTATCAAGTAACACACAGCTGCTCACTCACTCCTCCACCAGTGAGCTCATGGACAGAATTGGAAGGATAAAAGCTAAAAGCTCCTGGGTTAAGATAAAGACAGTTTAATAGGAAAAGCAAAAGCCATGCACGCAAGGAAAGCAAAGCAAGGAAGTAATTCACCGCTTCCCGTGGGCAGACAGATGTTCAGCCATCTCCAGGAGAGCAGGGCTCCATCATGCACTATGGTTATTTCAGAAGACAAATGCCATCAACTCCAAACATTCCCCCCTTCCTCCTTCTTTCCCCCACTTTATATACTGAGTGTGATGTCATATGGTATGGAATATCCCTTTGGTCAGTTTGGGTCACCTGTCCCAGCTGTGTCTCCTCCCAACTTCCCATGCAGCCCCCAGTCTCCTCCCCAGCATAGCAGTACAAAAAGCAGAAAAGGCCTTGTCCCTGTGTGGAAGGCCTTGACTTGCTGCTCAGCAATAACAAAAATACCTCTGTATTATCAACTCTGTGTTCAGCACAAATCCAAAACAATAGCCCCATACTGGACACTGTGAAGAAGGTTAACTCTACCCTGGCCAAAAGCAGCACGATAAATCTTTTGGACTTGTAGTTATCAATCCTGTTTGAAAGCTGAATAAGGAAGCAGTTCTTACCTGTTCCTAATGGACTAAAAAAAGAGTCAAGCAAGTCTCACTTATAACTACAGTCTGAAGTGCTAAGTAAGAATGAGCAATGCAGTAAATCCAGGTCAGGAGTGAAATTGAGTCCATATATCAGTGAGTTAACAATGATGGTATCTTGAACTGCTAAACTATCAGAGTATTATAGCAGGCAATTAAATCATAGGGTCGGTACATGAGGCTGTTAATTCTGCCTCAGAACTGAGTGAAATGCCCAGTTAACATTTCATAAACATCTGTAGTCTCATCCTGACTACCTGTCTTGATTTCAGCTGTTGGTGAACAAGTTGAGCCACTACCTTGAATACCACTATGATTGCATCAGTCTGACCTCTCCTGGACTGATCAGTTTGGATCACAAAACCAATCTTATTATGAAGAATAGGTTTTTTTCAAAGCTGTTTGTGAACTTAAGGATGAGCTATAAAGTGAGGGGTTTAATGTCAGTTTCTTGCCCTCTGGGATGGTATTCTAGAAAATCTTCATCTACTTTGAAACTGGGTAGAATTCTAGAACAATTTTTACAGAGAATGGTCTTGGACTAGTATGGGCATGTGTAATTCTATCTCTTTTTTATTTTCATAATACAGCAAAGACCAATGCATATTCTTTTTTAATATATAGGATTATTAAGCTATTGTAGTACATTTCTTTGGCATATTGTGGGGAATCTGTCCTCTTTCTATCCGGCACTTGCATGGTCAGAAAGAATTTAGTGAAGGCTGTTGTTTTCTTTGTTATGCCCTCTCTGTACCACTGGTTTCAGTTTTTGCCCAAAGTATGTAATATTCAGTAGGATATACCTGCTGCCAAAGATTTAGGTGGCTTTATATTTTTGGGTCTTGTATTATGAAAAATTCATGTATCTTTCTAGATAGTATCCAAAAGGAAATAAGTATTCTTCGTATAAAACATTACATCTGTTTTCCAAATAATGCTAAAAATGTGGCCATGACATTTATGTAAATTGTGGGAGGGTCTTAGCATATGGGATTAAAAGAATGTCTTGGAATGTTGTTACAGTAGAAAGAACAGATTTATAGTCTTGAACTATAACTAATTCTATTTTCTAGGAACTGAGACCTCGTCTTTGGAATAAGTGACCCATTCACCAAAATACTTGTTCATCCATTTAAGATTCTAAGATGATAATGTTGTTGATATCTACTGTTTTTACCTTTCTGGAAATGAAATTTTACTGTTAAGGTATAATAAAAATAATAAAGGTCTGTCCTATGCAGACATTCAAAGCCAAGATTGTTGTTTCCTTCCACTTCCTCCCACCCACTCCCAGCTTCTCTGGAGATTTGTGTGTGGTGGTGATGTGTTCTGGATTTTATTTTTTACTAGTTTGTTTTCCCCTAGAAAGTTCCTATATATATTGAGTACAAAATTGGAATAATTCTTGTTAGTTATGTGAAGTCATCCTCTTTGATTAAGCCAGACATTTGTATGTATTCAGTACTGGAAAGTGTGATTGTATAAATTGCCCAGTACTTCTGGGCATCCCACCAAAAGCCAAAGAACAAACCCCCAAGATTTAGTACAACATTATTACAATATGTTAAAGTTAGGGCTCACTTTGGGAAATGCAAATTGAGACTGCAAGTTTGGTTTAGTGTTTTTATAGCTTGAGAACATTATTGTTACTGTTACTGCGGTATTTTATTCCTAGCATCTTGGGGCTTGTTTTTTGCACAAAATATTAGACTTAATTGATCAGGGAAGTGTGTAAATTCTTCCAGTCTATGGATCTTGTACCTTTACGTTGAAAAAGGAAAAAACACATTTACTAAGTTTGACTTTTGCTTAAAAATCTCTTTTATATTATGTAAAGAAATCTGTTTCCCGTGAGATCTGCAGATGTTTAAAAGATTGTGATTAGCTGAACCCAGCTGTAATTGAAAGACAGTTTGATCACTGGTTTAAGCTTAATATGTGCCCACACACCTGCTGAAAGAAGTGTTCTTGCATTCAGCCCTGGTTGAGCATTACCAGTTCTGTCCCACTGCGTGGCTGTGTGTGTTTGGGTCCCAGCACAAAAGCTACAGAGTACCCACAGAGGGATAATGCCTCTGTCCGGAGACCGTGTGGACATAACTGGAGCTCGTGAATCATGTCATGGGAACAATGCTCCTGTGAACCATAGACTGAAGGATGGGTTGTCCAGCCGAGTAGAGCCTGTACCGTGCGTGTGAGATTGTATGGAACATAAGGAGAGGCTCTGGGTTCCACGTGTGCTGTGGGGTTCTCCTGGCTTCCTCATTGCTTTACTGAGGAAGAGAGGTGAGGCCGCAGGCATCATTAAAAACCTCTTTTATGATAGTGTATAGGAGGTCATCTCTCGATGTGTGTGTTTCTAGAAACGTCAGTGTATGGCACAATGATTGAGACAAATGCAGAGGGATCTTGGCTTTCAAACTTACTCCACCTGGCTCTGATCCAAGTATCATTAATAAGACATGAGACGTTTTGTTGGTATTTGATTAACTGGGAGGCTTGTTCTTGTTTTGTGTGACACATTGCAAGTTAACCACCCGGCATGCCGACATGTGCGATTAAAAACAAACGCTTAAACTAAATTGAGGAGCCGGCTGCCAAGTGTGCTGCATGGAGGAGCTGGAGCAGCCTGCCCTGCGGGACTCCACTGGGACTGGCCTCACCGACTGCTCTCCTGATCTTCTGTCGGCAAATTCCCGGTTCAGTTCTGTATTGCCGACTGTTAGTTTTTAAACGTTTTCTTCAGCTCTCTTGTGGAGTTAAAACACTCCCGACAAAATCTGGGAATGGCAAATGGCAACTCAGAGCCGCATTGTTCAGGCAGATGGTGATGGCCGCTTCAAGATTTTCGGCACCTCTGGGCAGCGTGGTGTTCCTGCCGTCCGGAATGGGAATGCCGTCCAGTCACGGGATTTTCCATTCTCCCCTTCCCGGGAGCTCCTGGCAGCCCAGCAGGGGGCTGCCGAGGGCCGGCCGAGACCTCCGCCCACCTGCCCGGCTCGGCCTGAGGCGAGCGACGGGACCGCCGCTTTTATCCTATCACAGGGGTACTTTTGCGGTTTTCCTGAGTTTAAATTCCAGGACAGCATGAACGTGTCTGCACTTTCTTGTTTTATAACTAACTAATTAATTTCACAAATGAGACATGGAGACTTAGCAAAGCTGCTTTTCCCTCTAGCACCCTTCTCATTCTCCTCTTTATTTTAAGGTTTTTAAACTCCCCTCTCATTAGAGTCCTTGCTGTGGAAACAATTCTGCATTGCCAGTCAGCAGCAGGGTGTCTAAAGGAAGCCAGACAGAAAACTGGGTTTATGGGTACTAAGCACCCAAAGGAGTGAAAGCCATGGCATGCACAATATCTCTTGAAGTCTTGGAAACCCTTAGCTTTATTTTCAGACCCAAAATGTGCTTCACTGTGTTAACAAAAACCCTGCTGATTCAGTGGTCACTTTCAGTCCCACTTAAAGCAAAATATGCCCTCTGACCTGTGCACAGATATGCAGTGCTTGTGAAAACTCACAAATCCTCTTGTTTAGAACTGCTGATCTACATCATGTGGTGTAGCCTGGTGTTGGGCAGCCTGGGAGGAGACAGACACTGGGAGAGGTGCGGGAACGTGGGCACTCTCACACCTGACAGGTTGCTTCAGCGCATGGCTCCTGTGGGAGTGGCAGGGCTGTTTGCATTTTGTCAGCTCTGCAGCTGAATGCTTTACTTCTAGTTTGCGTGCAGATTTGTTCCTGAAGCAGAGTAGTTCCTTAATTGATTATTGACTGTTAAAAAGTGTTTTTGGGAAGGGCTAAGCAGGCCTTGTATAAAGCTATCTAGTTCTTCAACACCACTGTCTGCTTTCTTTTCCATTGAGGCAAATGACAGGGTAGAAAAATACCTTTAAATGTACCTGCTAATTCCCAAGTTGAGATTTTAGGCCTTTCGTTTGTAATGATTCTTTTCCCAGAGGAACAAATTTTATGCTTGCAGAACAAGAACCATGACTAGAGTAGAGGGAAAACAGCAGCAGCAAGTGAAGGGGAGGTGACAGCAAGTGTGCTGAGAGGGGACACACACACACACACACACACACACACACACACTTTCCTGCTGCTGCCATGAATTACAGCCAGAACCAGAAATCTGTAAAGACACTTAAAGTAGGGAACAAATAAGAGTGTTTCCAAATAGTTGGAGTCTCCATGACATACCAGCAGTTCTTTTAAATGACCTGTGAATTTACAGTAGCTTCTGGCTAAAAAGCATTTTTAGAGTACAAGAGCAGAGTGTTTTTTCAGCTGACTTCTTCCTGCAGCACAAAAAACCCCTGGACTTCAGATGGAGATAAGGAGGGTTCTGCAAGGATAGCTTGGAAAAATTATTCTGACAGTCTCTCAGAAGGACCTAGTTGGAGTCCATTAGTAGTCACAGGTTTGATTTGAGATCATGAGAAAGCTTTTAGTTCAGAGAAGCCAACCATCCCTTGCCCTCAGTTTGTCCTGAACAAGCTCCTGTTCTCAGAGGGTCACTTGAGCTGAATTGCTTTTCTCTGCCACACTGGAAAATGGATCTATGAATAGTGAGTTGACAGGAAAACAAATCTTCAACCTGTCTTGGAGTACCTAGGATATTTTTGGGCCACTACAATTGATAAATAGGGAAAGGGTAGTCTTTGAATTGCATAGCAACTTTTAACTGCAGATTTTGCTCTTGTTCCTGAAAATTGTGGTCAGGATTTTCCTTTCAGATGTTCAGCCCTTCAGATGTAGGAATCCATTTCTTTTCAGACAACTAGGAGTTTCACAGTCTTTAAAGGGTGAGTTTGAAGGATGTGACCCTACCCCGTGTATTTTTCCATTTCCAGTGCTAGGTGTGGAATGGACGCTATTTGAGATTAAAGGTGTCTTTACTGTAGCTGGACAAGATATCCTACATTGCTAGAGAAAACAGTGTGATGTTAAAATGTAAAGCAGTAAATATGTGCATAGCTAAGTGACTTTAGGAAAAGGAGGGAGGAAACACAGGAAGGGGGGAAGGAGGTAGGTAAACTGACTCTGGTGAAGATTTTGACAAGAATGTAATAACTGTAAATGAGATTTGTCCCCAGCAGACACTGAAGACATCCTGACCTTTTTTAACTCTGATTTATTCATCATGGGAATGGATTTTGTACCTCATCCACTGCTGTGACTGATGGGCAGGAGTAATTTTTCTCTCAATACAAATGAGTGTGCTATAGTAGACTCCATTTGCCACACTGACAGGAGCAGAGTGCCATCAACCACAAAGTTAGCTAAAGAAATATTTTCCTTTTCGGTCTTGCACTCTAATGTGTGCCTGATGTATGTGTAGGGTGGGGGGGAAGGTTACTGAATTTTAAGAAACTTGAGTCATGAATTTCTTCTATTGTGTGAAATCTTCTCAATTAACATGGAAAAGGAGTATCTATGGCTTTACTCGAAAGAAGACAAAGACTAATTAAAAAAAAAAACTGTGAAGAAAATTATCCCACCCAATCCCAATTATCCCAATATTATCCCAAAACTATCCCAATACGCTTTCTCCCGTATCACAGTTTTATGGATCTTTTGCTTGTAAATATGCTCCTTCTTTCTAGTTTCTTTAACTGTTTCAACCACATCAGTTTTTACAACTACTTTTTCCTTGTGAGTGGCTTTGGGGTGAGAGGGCAAAATACAGGAAGAGAAGAACGAGATAGTTGAACCAATGCTAAAGAATATAATATTGACATTGTCAGCTTATTGTATTTCAAAATATACATACGCAATAAAGTCTTGTGTCAGTGAATATCAGAATAAAAAACGCCAAAACAACCAAACCCCTAGAATTCTGATGGTGGGTAAGAAGAGAGAACATCTGTAGTGAAAAATTGTAACAGAAGGGTTTATAAATCATAGGGGTTCTTCGAACATAAGTGAGCTACTCCTTGGCTGTGGTCACTAAACAGTCACCATGTTAGCAGGCTATTCTTGTTGATTTGAGCTGTTTATTGGAGCATATAGACCGGTTTCGTGTTGGGACAGGTGGTGATAGTGCCTCTATTCTGAAGTACTTTACTACTGTCCAAAAATGTGTTCAGGAAATAACCAAATTATGTGTCAGATATAGCAATGGCTGAGCTTCTATAAATAAAGGAGGAGAGAGGGGTGAGACAGTCAAATGTGAGGATACTGGCATCAGTAGAGCACTGTATTTTTCCATTCTAACCTTATCAGCTTACATGCTGACCTGTGGTTCCAGTGCAGAAATGCTTCAAAAACTGTTGCACAAACCGTTTTTGCCAATCCAGTCTTGCTGTTCAAGTGTTTCTTCCTGCGAGTAGGTGAAGCCCACATAAAGATGGGTAGCCCCTATTAGATGTTACAGTGTTTTTCAGAGAATCCTTCTGAAAATCAGTATAATCAATTCCTAATGAATGGAAAGCATCTCTAAACCATGGTTTCTTCTTCTGGATTAACGATCTTTAAGGCTTTCCAGAAAATTACTGGCTTTGCCGAGGTAGACTCTGCATCTTCATGTTGTTTTTCCTCACCTTTATTTAGTAAAAGCTTGAAGTCCATTACTGTATTTCTTTCTAGACTTTGGTCTACTTGAGATTTTAATCAATACTAAATGTCAGTGTGCTGCAGACCAAAGCAAACATGCAGCAGTATTGTCTGTGATACCGATTCGCTTTATGAGATTCAGGAGCTCAGCTAGAATGTCATTGAAACAGAGGGGATAGTGTGGGGCAGAAGGTTTCAGGAGTTGGGGGTTTTTTAAAAGGCTTTCATAGCTGGCCAGCAAGTCATCGTTTCAGTCATATGTTTGGAGTTCTGATGCTGGCTCATTTGGGATTTGCTTGGTATCTCAGCTTCTTCATTCTGGAGTCTTTAAAATGGACAGATGTAAGCCTGTTGCACAAAACCTGGGGTATCTGCTAAAGTCTGCCTGCTTTTTCTGGAAGGTTCACAAAGTAGAGGCCTGTTGATGGTGGTTTAAGAAGCTGAAAGGAATAATATGTTGATATTTTTTCCCTTTACTCTTTTTCCAAGGTTACAAATGATGAGTTCACAGGACGCTGGCCTAGTTGGTTGCAGAGGAGACTTCAATGATTATAACTTAATATGAATCATTATGGGCAAACTGGTCAAGTCATCAGCTTGAAACAAAGTCTCTGTGTTTGCCTTTCACATTTCTAGGGATTTTTCTCTAATGACACAGACATTAAATGTAACTAGTAATCTCTTTGAAAAGACCCATCTTATTATTCTATTTGTCCCACCAAGTCAAAACTGATTATATGTTAATTTCGCAGGACCCTCTGAATTTCAACTGCATCTTCTGAGGCTGGCTGCTCCCTGTCAGTGTCTGCTGGGCTAGTATTAGAAATAGAAAACTTGCTCTACTAGGAAATGAATATAAGAATGACATAAAATATACTGGACTTTCATATTGAAATTAATGGAGGTCATGTGTGGTTTGGTTTTTTAGGGGTTTTTTCGGTATTTCATATATAATTATAAGAGAGCTTCCTTTTATCTGTCTAGATATACTATTGCAGCACATGAAAATTCTACCACTGAATTTTGCACTTGCCTACTACATGACAAACAATGTCTTGGCATTTGACAGCTGCATGGTAAAAACTTTGGTATTTTCAAGAGAAGAATGAGAATGCTTGCCAGAGTGGAATGGTTTAACTTCCTCGCGTTGCTTCCTGCTACTGGCCATCTGACTTTTTTTCTCCCCTTTATCTTTAGTGATTCTTTCCTTCTTTCACTTTCAGAATATAATTTACCACTGCCTCTTTGCTTTCATGACTGCTTGCTGCTGACCTTTAACAAGCCCTGTGAGTGTTACACTGGGTTGTAGGATTTGTCCACTTTTTAACAAATAAGGAATTTATACAGCTGGTAAATGTTCCAGTATCAGTGAAGTACTTTTAATTGTGTAAAACCCAAAAAGAATGGCTCTAAAGAGACAAAAGGGATAGCCATCCCAAAGGGCTGTTACTTTTTTAATAGTTTCCTGTAATACCAGCTCTACTTTTCGTTTCCTTTTCTCTCCATAAAGTGTTGGCTGATATGGTTCATGCACTAGAACAACAGCTGTGGCACTCTGAATTATTTCCCTCAGCTTTAGTGTCCAGACCAGAACTGTTGATCTGGTTTGTGTTGATTGCTCTCCTCCATCCCTTCGCCTTCTCCTTACTTCTGTCTGTATGGAACTCATGACAAAGTTGAGATGTACTGTGAGACAGTAAAGTAACACTCTTGGGTTTTTTTAATGTTTAATATGTTTGGGTATTTAATTTCAAGCTTGACATTAAATTTAATAAGTTCAATAATTCTAAAAAAAAATTGTCCTTAATTAAACAATTTCACGCTGCTATTCAAATACAGCTTTCCAGTCTCTCTGTGAAGTGTAGCAATGCTGCTGCTTAGCTTGTGCATTAAAACCATAATGACCTGTGTGACAGTGTCCAGCGTGCTGTGATGTTCCCAAAGCTTGGGATTCATTTCAGTTTGGAGGATGAAAATCTATGTGTAATCAAATGAGTGATTCTGGTATTAACAAAATGCCAAGTGCTCTAGTGTTTCCAGCTGATAATAAGTGGATTGTTAATGGAATGCTGACACCTCTTCCATGCTTTTCCTTCTCAGAGGGCTTAAACAATCTTTTGAAGTAACCTTGGGAATTTTAATCCTTACTAAATACAGCATTTTTTCTTCGATTTGCCACTTTCTGCTAACCCTACAGTATTTCCTTGCAGTTCCTGCATCAGAGATAATAACATCTAGATGCCTGAAAGTGATAACCTGATGTTGTTTCTCATTAAAAGAGAAAAGAAAATCCGGTTTGTAAATTCCTACCAAAAAACCCCTAAGCACTGTCATGGTACTGCCTAAGTGTAAGTGTGGGATCCAGCTCCCAAAGACAACTAGAAAGAATTTTTCTTTTGTTGTTTTTGTTTTGTTTTGTTTTGTTTTTTTCTCTTAAAGTGAATCTGCTTAATCTGCCATCTTCTGTAGCCCATATGTTTTATGGGTCGCTTGTGTAACACTGGATAAAAATTTGGCCTTGTAAGGACTGCTCGTCCATGTGCTATTAGTTTCCAACCTACCTACCATATTTAAGGAAATTGAAAATATATTCTATTGTGTAACACCTGTAAAACATACAGGATTGCTGAAGAGCAGTCTCAGTGAAACGATTGCTTTCTTCTTGCAGCTGATCAGTCAGAAATTTTAACTGGGATGTAATGGGCTGGGTCACAGCTGCAGTTTTTGGGATCTGTGTGTTTGCATCCATGGACAGACAGCTTAATTTTCAGTTCTACCATTCGTTCTTCAAGTACCAAGCTACCTCTCTGAGTCTGAATGAGCACCTGCTTATGGTACTGGGCCTGAGTCTAAAACTGACCTATGCTAAAAAACGATTGATCTAGCTTAATTTTTAACTTGTCAGAGAAATAAATTATTTCTTTGTTGTTTTAAATGTCTCATTAGTTCCCCTCAAGCTGTTACAGTTAAAACAGAAGCATGTTCAGACAGATTACCATCTAAAAGATCATATTTTACGATAGGGGTCAGCCTCTTCTCCCAGGCAACTAGTGACAGGACAAGAGAAAATGGTCTCAAGCTGCACGAGGGTTCAGGTTGAACATCAGGAAAAATTTCTTCACTGAAAGGGCGTTTAAGCATTGGAATCCTGGGAGGTGTTCAAGAAATGTGGCACTTAATGCTATGGTTTAGTTGACATGGTGATGTCCAGTTAAAGGTTGGACTCGATGATCTTGGAGATCCTTTCCAGCATTAGTGATTTCTAACATGGGCATCCTGCCCAGTCACAGAGATAGAAGTGTCATCATTTGTCATTTAAAACCCAACCAAACCCCTATAATTTGCTCTGTTATTTAGTGGCCAGTATGCAGTGCGAGTATGTAATACATTTTTTATCTTACCTTGTGTTTTAAAATTTTCAAGTAGCCAAAACTAGTCTAAGAATGCATTAGTCAATAGTGAACTCAAAAGGGTAGGTCTAGGTAAGGAAATGTTGATCTTCTAATACCTCTGGGCACACTGCTTTCAGCAAGTCTTTAACTTCGTTCATGAACTTCTGTTGCGCTTGCAACCTGATGGGACCATTCCGATACAATCCTTTTATTTTACCATAAATTGTGAGGAGGGGAAGGGGACTGGAGCAGTTTTCCTGAACATACTACCTTTCTGATCCTCTTCCAGAACTCTTGGTATTTTTTCTTGGTTTTGGAAGGCTATGTGGATTCTTACTCTTTGGTGGCAATAAGCAAGTATAATCTCAAACTGGTCTCGTTTCTTCTGTGAAAGATATGGTATTGTCCTGAGAGATTTTACAATCAATGTTGAAAAGAGAAATTTCTACTAGAGCAATGTTATGTTTCTGGTGGAATGCAGGAGATGTGAATTCTATCGTCACGCCTGTACATATAATTAGAAAGATAGTGAATTGGAGGCCTAAGGTTCATGGCTGTGGTATGTGACCTGAATTTGGTCCCTTGGATTTGATCTATGTTGTACTGTTCTGTGCATGCTCTTCCAATGTCTGCAACTTTTCATTTAACAAATGTAACCTAGTGCATATAAAAAAACCCCCAAACCACAAAACAAACAACTGTGTTGCTACCGATGTTATATTTTAATTGGACTATTGTATAGCTTAGAGGATGGGCCGCATGGGAGCAGCCAATTGCTCTGTGTATCTGTCTAAAAGCCTTTTCATTATAGAATACTGATTAAGATTGTATAGCTTCATATTGTTTCATGTTATTGATTTCCACCAGCCCCAAGTCAATGGTTCATTAATTGACAATTACCTTTTTTCACCATGTTTCAGAAAATTGACATGAACAACTTGAGGTGTTGAGTTCAATTTCAACTAGGTATCAGTGTGCCTGTTTAATCTTTAACAAGACCCATTAGGCTCCCTGTTTTAATTTTACACAGGCCATAAAGGCATCTCCACAGGGAGGCTATGACCCTCTCACTATAAGGAGAGCAAAGATAGTCTTTACAGAAATAATAGGGAATATCTTTGATAGAGTTTCTTGCCCATCTGTGCTGACAGGAAGAAATCAATATTTTGTGTATTACAGATACACAGTAAAGTTTGGGGCCATTGACAATTCCAGCTTACTTGAGTTGTGCCATTAATTTGTTTCACTGGATGTGTTGGAGTTATCGGATACAAGGAGTGAAATCTTCGTTTCATATGTCAGAGGTGAGAATGTTTGAAACCTAAAGGACAGAACTAATTATTTTTTTGTATAAACGTGTATAAAACTTTGTTTTGTGAAAGAAACATTGTCTTTGTTCAGGACCCTTTACCTTTCCAAAAATACTTGCTTGCCTATGTTGTGTAAAGCAGTCCGCCTTTGATCAATGGTATGTTATATCTACCCTTCTAGCACCTTCATCTGGCTCAGCTAGCTGACCACTAGTTAGTCTTCCAAGTTCCACATCCTACCAGACAAGATAACTCTGTTCCTGGGTATCAGTCATTGTGGAAGTGGCAGTACAGGGCTTGAGGACATCAGCATGCTGATAGTGCCACAACCCCATCTCTTCATGAACTTTCCCAACAGTCCTCAACCACAATGAGAGCCTTCTGTATCTGCAGAAGAGATGCTTCAGGGCAAAGAAACAATTTGCACAACCACCCTTTGTGTTTAAACGGAGAAATAAAAATGCCTAGTCTGGCGTCTCTGTGCCAGCAGAACTTTATAATAATGGAAAGCATCAAAGGTTTTCTCATTGTGCATAATGTTTCTTCATGCAAAGAGCAAAATTTATCAATGCTGTGGTGCTTTAGTTGGTGTTTCTTGGTCTCATGCAGGAGTTCAGTGCTATGAAATTCATAGTTGTGTACATTTGTCAATTCTCAAAATAATTGTTGTTTTTCCCAGTCCCGTCATCTTGTGAACTTCTGTGTCCAACTGTACTCCACTTTGTTTTGCAGAACTCATCTTTCTCTCTTCTTGTTTTAGTTCTGATTCACTGGATAACCTCAGTGACTCAAAATTAAAAGATGATTTTGAGAGAGTTTCTTGGGAAGCTTGTGTTAATTTAGATTAAAGTAGTCTTCAGAATGTCTTGGGTACTGTCCAAGTGGAGAGTATAATCCCTCTTTCCCAAAGGTTATTAATTCATTGATTATTAATTGTATCAATGTTATTCTTGGGAACTTTTGGCTGGGACCCAAGGATTCCAAGTTTTAGAGCTGTTCCTCTTTGTTCTTCATACTTTCTTTCATTTTTTTTCCTGATGTGGATTTTAATGAGAGATCATTATAATTTTACTTTGAAATAATATTTTGTTTTGCTACTGCTAAGTCTATCACTGTAAATATCTACGGTTTTGTTTTATTTAGTTAGTCTTTCTAAGAACAAAGGAGATTTATGATTCAATTACAGACACTTCGATCTTTAATGAGTTGTGATAGAGGAGATTGTAGCAATCTTCAGTGAGCCAGAATTTGTTACCATAGTTTTCTAAAGAAACAGTTACAGCGGTTTTCATGCTGATGAGTTTAAATATTCATTTTAGCTTCTCTTCAGGTTAAATAGTCAATCCATTTGAAGTTGATTTCAAAACTTCTACTGACTTGAAAACATCAGAATTTTACCCTCCGTTTCCTCTTTCCCGCCTCAGAAAAATACTACTTTCCTTTTAGCTATTGCATCAGGGAAAAGCATGTTTTTGAAAGAGATTACTGTACATTGATTACATACGTGCAGCCATATACCCATTTTGGTTTCCCACAACCTCACTTTTATTTCTTATCTTGGCCTGTTTTAGGATTGAATCTCTCCCAGGTTTCATTTCAGGATGAGGTAATACTAAGGAAGAGGTTGTTGTTTTGGTTTTTTGTTTGTTTGGGAGTTTTAGTGGCTTTTTCCCAGAGGAGAAGCTGTTTTTAACATTCCTCTCTCCCTCTACTTCCCTCGATTCCTTTATTTGGTTCTACTTTCTTAATGGGTTTGGAAAAGTAAAAGATACAATAAACTGCAAGCATTTTGAGGTTTGCACTGAAAGAATTTGAAGCTTGGTAGGTCTGCTTTTTTTTTTTCTATAAGCCATTGACACACACTGAATTGATGTGAAGCCTCAGGCCTTCCACTGCTGAATTTGTCTAGAGCATGAAGAATCTCATTATTACAGAGTGCACTTGAAGCTTGAAGTACAGAGAGGATGATGACTACATTGATGCTTAACTTCTGCACTGTATGAGTCAGTGTCATCAGTGCATTTAATGTCTAGGTTTGTGCCAGCATTCACATTCATGTGCTTGAGTGATGGCAGACGATAATGACTCATGCTTCATTTACTGGTGTCCTATCACTTTTTTTCTGGCTTCATGGACTTTTTGTTGAATCTCAAAGAGCAATTACTGGGAAAGAATGAAGTCTCTATGCATGAATAAGGGTCAGAGAACTCAGAGGTGCTCTGAACATTGTTTTACCAAAGAAAACAGGATGTTCTTCTTTCTTCAGTTTTCCTGGTTTGTGTCATATTTTCTGATTTTATGAGAGTAGTTTAACATTCCGTGTTTTAGGTTTAGCTCCAGAAATTCAGACAGTATGTGGCTGTGCTCATTTGTCCACTTCTTTATTGAAAAGTAAAGTAGGTATTGTTGCTCTAGCTTAAACATTAAAGCAAACAGAAACTGTGATATTTAAATACGTTGCACCAAAAGTGGTTCCACAGTTTCCATTTCTGTAGGAAAAAACAGTGTTGTACTAGTAGAGATCTGGAGAGATTTTAAGCTCATAATTACTTTAATAAGTACTGCGTTAATAAGTTAAATTAATTATTATCTAAATGGAGAATTTTTAAGTGCCAGATATCTGGCACTTACCATCCTACTTCTTCTCTATTTCTTATTGTCCTTCCTGGCAGAAGTAATGCAGAGAAGTATGGTTGATAGCGTAAACATGTGACTGTAGGGCGACCAAACAGACCCAACCAGGTCTGTTCTAAAGCTGCTTCTTGATGCAACGTCACATGGTCTGAAAGTTACAAAAAACTGACCACCTTGATGTGTGTAAGGTAAGAGGCATCTGCAGCAGTTGAATACTTAGTATTGCTGAAGGAAGTTTTAGGTCATATTCGGAAATGAGAAAATATTTTCTGGCTTGACAAGTCAAACATCTGTGAAAGGTTTGGGATTTTCATTGGACTCAAGACAGATGTGCAGTGTTTTGCAAATTCTGTTGTGTGTATGAACAACTAAAATAGTTTTCCCGCTTGTGGGACCTAGAACTGTAAACACAACTATCTACATGTGGCAGTAAAAAGATATGTTAGAAAATGTTGAGTGAGTAACAGGTTTTCAAGGAAGTGTAGAGATGTTCATGTGGGCTGCAGGTTTCTTTCTTCCTCCAGCTGAGAAAGAAACTGAGGCCAAAGTAATTTAGAAAGTCTAATGCATGCGTTGTAAGGCAGCCTTGCATGTAGTCTCAAAAGGCTTGCAGAGAAACTTTAAAATGAGGAAGCTGATATAAATACTAGTCTTCGAACAGTTCTTTTCCCTGTAGAGATACTGAAAGGGAAAGCTCCCTGCCACAGCAGCTGAGAACCCACAGTGTTACTTGGAGAACAAGGATGAAGCTGTATGAGGCAGCAGGATCTCATTCTGACAGTGAAACTCTTGATATTCCTCATTTGGGGAGTTGAAAACTTTGTTCTAAAGGTTTAGCCATATGCTATATACATTTTCAGTATTCCTAGGGGAATGGCAACTGTTTATCACTGATTCAAAAATCCTGAATAAGCCCACAGTGCATTAGCCAGCCTTTCCTGCTCAAGGCAGTTTGATTGCAGACTGGTGCTTCTAAGATGGTGCAACATTCGAGACATCACTGATGTGACTGCTGAAAACTTGGTGTGATGGCTTCTGCACCTTGTTACATTTTAAGGGGCAGTGGCTTGAATCTGTCCTTTCTGAAACACAAATTTGGATCAGATCTTAGTTACAGCCTGGCAGGTAATGAACTGGTGCTAGGAGACGGTAGCAGACACTTATAGCGGCCTGGGAGATATACTCATGGCATTTCCTAGATCCCTAAGGTGTAAGCTGGATATGCAGTCTTAACTCTGAAACAAAACTGTTGTGCTTTTTTTTCAGTATCTAGGCTACTCCTCTGCACTGCGAAGTTAGGAGCTCTGCTCACCAGCATTAGGGCTGTGCCCTGGCTGAATGCACACAAATGTACTGGGCTCTTTTTGAGGCAGTAGTCCTAATTGTGTATGTTGCCTTTGGAAAAAGATAGAGTTTTTTCTCTGACTTTGTTATTTTACCCTTTTAGCCATCAATGTTTCTTTCAATTGATTTTAAAAATTAAAAGCAATTAAGAAGTTTTAATAAAGGACTGAACATCAGATAAACTTGCTACCCATTAAGAAAATCACTAGAAGACAGTGCTTACTATAGGGAGTTAGAGGGGATGTAGAGAAAGCAGGGTTGGAGTTTCTTCCCTGAATTATCATTATGCTGTGTAATGAAGCAGAGGCTTACACAGCCATGAACTAATTTGTTATGGCTCCTCATGAGGTCTGCAGTCCAGCTGGAGAGAGGTAAAGAGATGACAGCAGTTTGTTAGGAAAGGGAAGGAAGAAGCTTCCTTTAATAAGTTATTTGAAATTTTGGATTTTCTAATGCCATCTTTGCTCAAAAGCCATTTGGATTAAATCACTTGTGGCTGATCTATAAATTGCTAGCGCTTACCTTCCTCTCCCTCTTTTTTTGGACATCATGAGTGTAAAAAGAGAATGTAACTAAACACCGATGAGTGATGCTGTTCACACATTGCAGCAATCTGTTACCAGCTTCAAGGGTAGGGTGCTGTTTTGGATCTGTTTAAATGAGAAATATGTTTATCACAAGGGTGCTGAGCTGTGCTTCCTTTTTGATTTCTTAATTTTTAACGTGTAATGATTCTGCTGAAAGCACTTCTCTTTCCATTTTTCTTAAGGCACTGCAAATTTCATTAGTAAGAGCAGCACTGTTGTAAGGTGCAGTGTGTTGCTGCTGTATTGAATAATACATATTTGAAAACTGCATTTAAAATGATGGTTTGAAGTTATGTTTCCCATGAGCAAAACAGAGGAAATGCTATTTTGTCCTTAATTCACCTTGTTATGTTACAGATTACAAGAACAGTAACATTTGGAGAAAGTTGTTTTTTGTTTGTGTTTTTTTATCACATGTGACCTGTTGTTTTTAACATAGGTTGTAGAGAATTTCCTGTTATTTTTTTATTAACCGATCTTAATTCGTCTTGCAATGAGAAATCTGATGAAACATCCTTAAAGAATTTCATCTATAGCTCAGAAATCTCTTGGTTTTTTTTTAAACATGAGTAAGGTTTTAGTCTTTGAAGCTTTGAAGCTAACAACCTGGACACAGAAAACAGGTCTTTTAAGGTCTTTACACAACTTCGATGCACCAGGTACTTGAAGTTAGTTTTCCTGCTTGATGGCTCACCTTCTCTTAGATGAGGTCTGTGTATGTAGCCTCGTAATAAATGCAATATTTTGCCTTTTACAGATGAAAAGGATTTCTGTATTTTATTGTTTATCTTAGTCCTTCTTTTAAAGTTCCTTTTTTTACGATTGTGGAGTCCTTGACTGAGATTTCAACAGCAAAACAAGCATATGTGCTAGTGTGAATCACAGTTGCTACCAGCTTTGTTTGCAAGTGGTCCCAGAGTGCAGCTCTGTCTCTTACAATCTGGCTTTTCTGGCATGGGGCTCATCTGCTTTCCCTTGATATGGAACAGAGATTTTTTCTGAAGCCCTTCATCACTCAACACCTTTCCCTCCCCTGCAGGAAGAGTAACAAATCCAAGAGCGCAGAACCAGTGTCTGTCATTTCTCCTTAGCTTTCCAAGGACTTTTTGGAGGAAAAAAATATCCAATCTCTTTATTGCAGCAAAGGGGATGATACCTACTTGTCACTGCCAATCATTCTAGCTCTTTTTGCTATCTCTTTTAAAATGCTGATGGTACTTAGGAACAGCATTCTCAAATTTAGGTATTTTTTACATACCTGGAAAGTGCCACATAGTTCCTCTGAGTTCCTCTGGCAGTTTTAGACAACCCGTAGTCTCTTTCAGGAAATAAATATGCAGAACATCTGTACTTCCATTTTGATTTTGAGTTTATCCTAATAAGCTTAGACAAATTGACAGCTAGGGCATATTGAAACAGTGGTGCTTAAAACAGCACACACTTGTTGAACAATGATACATTTACATCTTTTGAATCTGCTGGTGTTCCTTGCCTCTTGCTTTTCTGTGGTGAGGAACTCTTCTGTTTGTCCATGTTAATCAGGTGTATCTGCCTGCCTGACTCCAGCAACCGTGTCTACTGAAATTCAGGGCAAATTATCAGTAGCTGGTCATCAGGTTCCTAATTTATCCTGTGCAGCAAACTCCCCTGTTTGCTGAAATTGTCTACAAAATTTGTTAGAAGGGAAAAAACAAAGCAGAAACTCACCGGTGAATAAAATGCCAAAGAGCAGTGAAACGCTACCCACAGCAAAGGTAGTGAGTGTTGCCTTGCAGCTGAATTCTAGTACTGTCTGGCAGGTGTTTAATGCTTAGAGTAAACTAACCAGTGGTTCAAAAAAAACTGTGGAATTTTCCATCATGACCAAAATAAATACATTTCTGTCTCTTCAAGTAGGAAGACAGCCTCTAAACTGCTGAAGCTGGACATTGACAGGAAGACTCTGAATTGATAATCATGAGAAAAATACAACTAACTTTTGAGTCTCTCACAATGGTGGGTACCTCTTCTTGAGTTTTATGACTTTTTTTGTTCTGAAAGATGGTATTGAGAGCAGCAGTAAAGAAATGTCATTTGTGAATAAATCTCTTCTCTACAGAGAACTACCTTTTTGCTTTACTGGTAGTATGTAGACCTTGCACAACAACACTCTATATGCACTTCTAACTACAAATACATATATTTAAAAAAATGCACATACCGAATGGTGGAAATAAATGCCTTGTTAGACTAAAGAAAAAAATCACCTCAGAGCAAGAATTATATTGAATATACACAAAAATAAAGGGTAATGACTGCTGCACAGGTAAAAGGAAGCAGATTATTTCATTGCATATAACTGTATTATGTGTGATTGGCAAAAAAGAAAAGGGAAAACCTTTTCCTTCTCTCACACAAGAACAATGATTCTTTTGTATTATTGGCTCTGATGCCAGGTTCCAAAAGTGGATCCACATGGTTCCAAAGTGGTAGATTTCCCCTACTTGTATTGTTGGCTGAATTAAATTTCCTCTCAGAGAGCTGGTTTGATAGCTCCTCTGATCAGTCCACATAACAAGAGGATTCATCTCACAATGTCTGTTTGATGTTAACATGCCATTTTTATTTCAGAATAATAAACCAATATGCCATTGCAACAGGTCAAGCATTGCTAGACCATAATGTAACTTGGACATATGAGAAGGCTTCTTTTCTTAATTTAAAAGTAAGACTTCATCATGGCTCAGACTTTTTGGAGGATAAATCAGGCAGGGAATGTTTTAATGGTGGTGTTCTGAAGATCATCTGAAGTTATTTTGTTTAGTGTGTATAAAGTACAGTTTAAATATATGACTTTCATTTCTGCTTTCCCATTAGTTTTTCCAGACTGCTTATAGAGCAGCTCCCTTTAAAATCTAAGTAGACAATTGTTTAATTGCCTGTCTTAAGCAGAGCGCTTAAATTGTAGGTAAAGGTTAGGATCTGATGCATTTAAAAACAACAGCTACAGCCATTTTGTTTTGCTCTAAATGACTATCCCTATGCCCTGTGGTAGATAATAGTGGGAAGTGCATCCTTTTTTTCTTTAGGTGCTTCAGACCAGTCCATGTTGCTGTCTTAAACTGCTGAAGAAGGTGGGTTTGAGCTGTATTGTGAATTAAGGTACAGGCACACACACACTGGCTGGGCTCTGTAATGGAGGTTGTGACCTCTGAAAGTGATAACATTCCCACATCTATTTTCCTGGTGATTTCTTTGAAGATACAGCATTGCTTTCATAAGTCACCTTATTTGTAGTGTGGCTTTGGGTTGTGGAGTGCAATGGTCGGTTTTAGTAGCCTAAAGACAGAAGGATATTGGCACTCCACTATGTTCTGAAAGTAATACTCTTGAAGATGCATAGCTGAAGGAATGTGTCGTATCTACCCCCTTGCTTTTCATCACGGTTTGTTAACACATTTGAAACCTGATTTCAGGTTATGTTATTTCTTTAATAACATAATGTTAAGGCTTCTATTTGTGTAGATAAGCAAGCTCATTGTCTACTTGGGTCCAGTAAGCTGATGTACGTGTGGTGGTTCTTCCACTAGACCAGGTTGCTTGAAGCTCCATCCAACCTGGCCTTGAACACTTCAGAAATGGGGCCTCCATAGCTTCTCTGAACAACATGTTCCAGTGCCTCACCACCCTCATAGTGAAAAATTTCTTCTTAATATCTAAAATAAACCTGCCCTCTTTCATTTTAAAGACAATCCCCCTTGTCCTTATAACTACCTGCCCTTATAAAAGTCCCTCTCCAGCTGCCTATTGGGCCCCCTTTGAGATACTGGAAGGTACTGTAAGGTTCCCATAGAGCCTTCTCTTCTCCAGGCTAAACAACCCCAACTCTCTCCACCTGTCTTCACAGGAGAGGTGCTCCAGCCCTCTGATCATCTTTTTTGCCCTCCTCTGGACTCAACTGGTCCACGTCCTTCATATGTTGGAGACCCCAGAGCAGGATGCACTACTCTAGGTGGGGTGTCACCAGAGTGGACTAGAGGAGAAGAGTCACCTTCCACAGCCTGCTGGTTGCACTTCTTTTGATGCAGCCCAGGATGTAGTTGGCTTTCTGGGCTGCAAGCACACACTGCCAGGTCGTGTCAAGCTTTTCATCCACCAACAGCCCCTCAGGTCATTCTCCTCAGGGCTGCTCTCAGTCCATTCTTTGTCCAACCTGTGTTTGTACTTGGGATTGCCCCAACCTGTGGGTAGCACCTTGTCCTTGCTGAATTTCATGAGGTTCACACAGGCCCACCCCTCAAGCCTGTCAGGGTCCCTCCGGATGGCATCCCTTCCCTCCAGCGTGTAAATGACAACCACACAGCTTGGTGTCATCAGCAAACTTGCTGAGGGTGTGCTCAGTCCTACTGTCCATGTCACGGACACGGACATTAAACAGCGCTGGTTTCAACCCTGAGGAGCACCACTTGTCACTGCTTTCCACATGGGCGTTGAACCATTGGCTACAACTCTTTGGGTGCCAGATCCTTGTCCATAGAGTCATCCATCTGTCAAATCCATGCCTCTGCAATGTGAGACTAGGATGTTTTGTGGGACATTGTCAAATGCTTTGCACAAGTCCAGAATGTTCATCTTTGCAGTTCTCAGAACATTACCATGTAGTCATGGAGCTGTTCATTATGCTGTAGTTTGGCACCCTCCTCCTCTGTAAGGTTTCTCTCTTGAAGGCAAAGATAACAAACTTACAAATTATATTTATTTATATAAATTATATAGTCAAATTCTTTTGTTTCAATTCCGTTTGTAGCTTATCCTCAGTCAGCGGTTGTGCTAGGGCTCTGCTGCTTTGACACCTTTACTAACTTTTTAGCTTCAAATAACATGAAAATAAATCTGGCCTGCCAACCCTGCATTTAAAACCAAACAGTGCAGAGAAGAGGCATTCGTAACAAAGCAATGTGACGGCTCTGATGCTCCTGTCATCCATTTTTTCCCTAATGTCTGTCACTTGGCAGTTTTTGTGATTCTGAAGTTTTCCTAAGTTAAATCTAGCACTGCAAGACCTTGTTATATTGTATTTTGTTTGAATTTATATAGATTGGAGTAGTGCTACTTTACACAGTACTCTATGGCTTTTCCTCAGAAGCCTATGGATAATGAAATCTTGCTTCATGGTGAGTGCAGAGCCTTTGGCTGTTTTTCCGTATTACAAGACAGCCAAGCTGAAGTCTTTGTTCTGATAAGAGTACTTTATCCTATCTCTTGCTGATTCAGCAGTGCAGGTACTAAGTCTGTGCTCCCTACTTTGGGGGCTGACATTCTAATTTTTTTCTTCGGTCTCAATTCCCCCTCCAGTTTTGAGAAATAGTGAGTCAGAACAGCATTTTTCTTCACACTTCTGGGTTATCTTTAATGCTGATGAGAAAGGCACACTGTAGATCTACCATGCCCAAAGGCAGACCATACTGTACTGTACACTGTGGTCAGTGAACAGAACTAGGCAGAAGGCCTCTAAAGGGTTGGTAGCTTTTGCTGTCACTTTCACTACAGCAAGAAGCATTGGTGTGTTTGGGTCTTTGTTCCAGGAATCATTTGGAATGCTAGTGAAACTGTGTGAGTATCTGCAGGATATACCATGTCTTGGAGTTCAACAACCATAAATAACCCGTCTCTACTCTTTTTCCTTTAGGCTGTGTTGTTAGTACAATAGGCAGCATATAATTTTACAAAGTTATCTATTCTGTTTTCATTATTGAACCAATTAATATCTCTTTCATTCTAATAGTGAAGATTTTGGTACTTCCTCAAGTTGTTCGTGTACAGAAGCAATACAGTCTGTGTTGTTAATCCCTTTACTTGTAAGCAGCTATGCAGCTGTGGGTGGAGAAATAGGAATTGAGTTATTTTTCTACTTTTACAAGTTCCCAATGTCTCTGGAGAAGCATACTGTTCAACACACAATAGGAATGAATGTAAGAAAATGAGAACATATTCTGGTAGCATACATGAAATAATTAAGGTGAGTTTGAACGAGAGCTCAAAGTAGCAAGTAAAGTATGATACTTAAAATAAGAACAACTGCAAATAATCTTGGGAGAGGAAAACTTTGATCAGTAATAGAGGCTGGTTGTACTCTTGTTCATTCAAGTTATCATAAGGTCAAGTTCTGGGAAAATGCTAGTGCAGGAAGGTAGTGGCTATAGCCTGTGGTGAGAGGAGAGAATTCTTTCTGTTTCCATTTCATTATTTATCCTGCTTTCCACAGATTTTGGTCTAACTGGGAACCAGAAACTTTCTCTGGGGGACTTTACCCTAGGCTAGAAGCTGCAGGGCAAAGTGGTGGTGGGACCCTTTCCCTCCCTCTTATTTTCTCAAGGCAGGGAAACCCATTACATTGGTGTGATTCTTTCATGCAGTTTCAGTATCAACTGACACTGCCACTCCCCCAAACAAACAAACAAAAATTCAACCCAAAACCTCAAAAAGTGGCTGCTTTGATCTGAGGTATGGTGAGGAAGAGCTTGGCACCAGCTGGTGCTAGAATAAATAAGGTGCATAGGGGCTAATGTACAGGACCAGCAGGGTACAAAGAAGCACAGAAAACATGAATATTGTGAGAGTGTGCTAGTATTGATTCGTAATGTTTTGGGTATTGTTTGGTTTGTTTGTATTTAGAGTAGCAATATGAATGTTGACAGTCTCTGGTCAAGAAAAAAAGTGAAATGGTGCAACTCCAGTCTTGCATGAAGAGAAATCCTGGCCCTAGTACAAGATGTCATGCTGCACGGTGGGAAATCACTGTACACCTTCCAGACAAACTTTTCTAACTTCTGAATCTTAAAATGTTCCAGTGTTTCTTAAATAAAGACTGTCTGGACCAGTTCTCACATTTGTGCTTCCTCTATTGCTTTCTTAGAAATCCATTTCTAATCCCTTTTTTGGGGGGTTGACATGATACTACAAGAACTTTAAGATGGTGTCAGATTTGACTTAAACAGAGTTGCAGCAGAGATGCAGTGGTATGGTTCAGATGAGTTCTTACTGTATTTTGATTTTAGGAAAGGAATTCCTAAATCTGTTTATATACTAATGAAGCGTAACTGATATATTTTCCTTGCCACCTTACCCCATGACGTTGTTTCTTTCTTTGGCTCTTTCTGTGAATTGAGTATATGCTTTGTAAGGCAAACAGTCCCCATGTGAAGGGGCTATGTAACTCTGACAGATTTGATGCAAATGATAACCTCACAAAGTTAGTTTGCAAGTTCCAGGGCAGGTGTTTAATTTTTTAATTTTAATGAAAGAGGGTGAAAGGTGGAAAAGACCTAGGAGTCATCCCATCCATCCTTCAGCTAATGTTTGGGTCATGAAGCATGAGATCCTTGTGGTGTTTGTTAATGCTGCAGCATGAGATTGTCCAGACTGATTTGTTCATCCACCCATCATGATCTTGGCTTGGAAAATGGTGTCAGATATGATTGTCGTTCTTGTGTTTTGTGCTGGCAGATTATTGTTGCTGGTTTCAGCTACCATTGCATCAGGCAAAGAAAATAGACCTTTTCCACCCCCCTCAAATTCAATTACAGCTTTGGTTGTGGATATCAAATACATTCATAGCATCAAAGAACAAAAATAGTCCAAAGATGTTTGTCATAGCCATAGGCTGCAATATCATACTGACTCATTTCTGCGTGCAGTAAAGTATTAGGGAAGGAGGAAAATGGGGAGATGAAGCAGTGTGCAGATGCTGTGCCAGGCTGTCTAATGGATAGAAATAGATGAGTAGTTTCTGTGGGACCAGGCTTTTTCTCATAGGAAACCTTGAATTTACAGATTTGTTCAAAGCAATTTGATCTGTACCATTTCCTGTCACGGAATGTGCTGTGTTCAGATATTGCAATGCATGTATTAGGACAGATATGGTAGATTTAGAGAGTCATATGATCAGAGAAGTGGAGAAGCTTACCTATTCATTATTCTCTTTCAGGATGGCTACCAGAATACATCTTCTTAAGTTTGGGGTTGGTGTTTATTCACTCAGTTTATCGCATAAGGAAAAAAAAAAGTACTCTGGCACTGTATATTAACCTTTGCTGAAAACTGTCCAAGTATTGTTGCTGCTGTTCTCCGTTGTCTCTCTGTTTGCGTCTTTATGGCTTTTTTGTTGTATCATATCTATAAATGTTTTCTGTGTTCCTTGACATAGGAAGCATGGTGTGGCAGTGTGAGCCACATTAGAAATCCAAAATCCAATTTTTCACGCTTCCCCCCACCTCTTCTCACAATTACCCTAACACCGGAGAGAAACTTTCAGGCTAGAGGCTTCTGTAGGGGAAGGGGGAAGTATATACATTTATTTACACAAATAAATACTATACAAACTAAAGGCAACTGTATATATATATTACATTTCTATCAGTCAGTCCTTTCAAGCCCCTCCTTTAACTTTAGTCCAGGAGTAGCTTTTCAAGGCTGATACATAACACAGTCTTTTGCTGTGGGAGTGTTCTGGGCTCCTGAACACCACCCCCCCCCACCAAAGTTCCAGTTGTTGGTTGCAGTTTCTCTCCTCACGAAGTCCAAGAAGATAGCTTTGAGTCCTTGCTCTTCTGCTGCTCATGATTTCTCCCTCTCAGTGTCTCACCTCGGTTCATAGGCTGCTGCAGTGTAGCTTATCAAGCGTCTGTGTTCTGGAATCTTCATTCCTCCACGTCAGTTCTCAGCTGCCCCCAGTCAGCTTCAGCAGGCAACTCTCGAGCTCTTGGCTCGCCTCCAATTTCGCCTGGGATTCCTCTCCCGAGCGCCGGGCCTACTTCCACAGCCCGTCTCTTGGCTCAGCTTCAGTGTTGAGCCTCTCCTCCACTTACAGTGGAGGGAAAGAAAAAGCCCCCCTCTACAGCTTCACTGCAGAAAAGGAGGGGGAAGAGGGCTTGGCTGCAAAGCCTGCCTCTCTCCTCTTACCTCAGGTGCTGTGAATCTCTTCCTTCACAGCACACACTCCAAATGCTGACTCTAATTCTAGCCAAAGGCTGAGTTGGGGGGTCGCAGGGCTCCCCTCTCCTCCCCAGAGGGGAAGAGAGGGAGCCCAGACACCCCCTGGCCTTGTCCACCTACACGCAGCAGACACCAACAGCAAAACAACCAAGGCAGAACTGCCAACAGCTTCCGGTGCTGTGCTATATGATTTTGAGCAAAAGCGAACAACATGAGTGGTGATTGGTTCTCCAGGGAACACTGCCCTGGCACCCAATCACCTCTGAGCCCCCCCAGCCTCTCAGGGGGGCCAATTTCAAACTATGACACGTGGCTATTCTGGTCGACTTTTAGAGGCCTTTTGAGCGCTTCTTCAGTAAGAAAAGGTGAAATAAAAATGTGCCTGCCAACTAGTAAAGAGGTTGCTTCCTCTCTTCTGAGAGCTTCCATGTTTGTTCATAACCTGCTCAAACAGGAATGGATTTGGGGAGAATTATGCGAAATTCCTCCCTCACCACACCTCCTTTGTCTTGTGTTTCTGTGGTATAGATCTTTAACAAGTAAGCCATGATGAATTAGCATTTGAGAGATGGTGCAGTATCTCAGATGTTTTTGTTTTGTATTTTGCGTGTAGGCTTTCTTTTCCTCTTATCTTTCTCCTCTTAATTAGTTAGTGCTGTGTGGAAAATCTGATCTGCTTGCTGATTGTTGCCTTCATTATTGAGCTGTAACACTAAAGCAGTACCATTATCCCGTGAACTACTTTATTATCTTTAATAAATTCACTCTTACTACTTTGCACAGGGTCTTAGATTGATGGCAAAAGCTCAAGATGAGAGAACAAATTTCTTCACTGTGTTGTGCTCATGTTCTGTTGCCTTTGAGCTGCTGCTCCTTGAGCCATAAGCATAACGAGCACAATCATTTAAATTGTGGTTTTTCTTTGAAAAAAATTAAAGTGTATTACCATGGGTGCCCTGTCTTTTCTTTCTGCCCTGTGGAATGAATGTGTTCATTAGAATTAGAAAGCTTGGTGAATACACATAGATGGATTTTTTTCTCCTTGAAATGAATGTGTGTTTATGATCATGTTGTATGTGTTCCCAGTATCAGAAATAAAATGGAAGAGATCCTTGCCCAAAGACAGGCTTCTCTCTTTTGCTTTGTTTCCAGTTGTCATACAATCTGATTATGCATGTGTGCACTGAATGACTTCTACCACTAGGAGAAAATAAACAGAGGCCTTGGAAGACTTTCTTAAAATAGTCTAGAAAGCAGAAGCTGAAGTTCAAAGAAGTCTCATGTATTAATTGTCTTTTTTTTTTAGCCTTACTTCTCAGTCTTAGCTAACAGTTTTAAACTAAATCACAGCTTGTCCAATATAGCAAGTTTAGCAAGTGAGTTGATGCTTGTTTCCAGTTCTTCAGACTACACATAGTAGAAATTCATCTCCTAAGTAGTTAGGCTCTAGGGCAAATCTTAAGTGCATGCTCACACTGGGAATGGCCACTCAATCCAGAATAACAGAGCAGCAAAACTGGTGTGAGTGTGTAGGGTTGTGCCATCAGAAGAAAGAGTCTTATGCCTGTTCAGACAAAACAGGGCTATAGGGAATGTATTAATTTTACTCATTTGCTGGACATTAAATCTGTATAACCCAGGATACATCATAGCTCACTGGTGCTGTATGATAGAGTTCAGCCCCCATCCTTATGTTTTTTATCTTTGAACTTGGGCACAGGCAGAACAGTGGCAGCCAATCTGGCATAACTGTGGTGAATTCTCTTAAAGCATTGCATTGTTCATCAGTATTAGCAGACTGTTTTCTTCCATAGTTATACTGTTCTATTACCTCTCTCCTTCGTAATACCCTTTCCTTCTCAGTGAAAGATGGCTGTATTTTTCTCTTACAGGTAAGACTGATAACTTGCTATTACTCATGTGGAGGATGAACTTTGGTTAAGCAAGAGAAACTTGTAAAATCCTCAGATAAAATTATTGTGATTCTTCCTTATGTCAGGTAACTTAATCTCTTCAGGTATATGCTGCCTAAATAAGGGCATGTTCTTTGAAGCCCATCATTTGTCTCCTTTTCTAACCAGAGTAAGCTTCTGGTGTGTCAGTCACCTCCATTAATTGTGTCATTCTCACTAAAGGATTATATTGGATTTTTTTTTAGTTAATCTTTATAAAGTAACATTTGGATAAATAGCCAGAATATATATGGATATGTATAGCCAGAATTTATATAGCCATAGAAATCTGTAGAAGATAGTGAGTTGCATGTAGGCAGAGAAGCTGCATTAGTTTGGCTAAAGCTATTTAGAACAGCAAGGTTCCTAATGACATAAGCAAAGTGCAGACAGGAGCTAGTTGGTTGACTAATTCTTACATAATTATCTAATTTTCCTTCCCTTAGCATCTTCACTGAATTTACCAGACTGCACAGAGATCTTAAGACTGATACAAAGGAAGTGTTCACAGTATAAAAATGTGTTAATGCCAAGGTGCTATATCAGCCACAGCAGATTGGGAACAAAGTTGCCTTGGCTTGGATATTAATTGTTTGTTTTTAATAAACTCTCAATTTAAAAACTCTGCCCTTAAGAGTTAAATTCCTTCTCTCTCTGGCAATAAACTTCCCAGGGAGAATTCTGTAAACACTCTGTGTTCAGTAAAGCTGACACTTCAGATGGAAAGAGGCTGAGGTGTTAGCTCCTTCCTATGTGCAGCAGAGCTACACAGGGTATGGCTGTCACAGCTCTTTATGTCCCACCTCTTCTTTCTTCCTAGTCCAAAGCACACAGACTGAAAGAGCAGGAGTCTTTAGAAGAAGACAGATACGGCCATTTCTAGGTGTGCTTTGCTTAAAGGGTCGTTGAAAGTCTTCTCTGAGTGTTGATTCCCATGACTTTCAAGAAAGGAAAAGCCAGGTAATACTACTTCATGGGTGAGAAGACTGTATAAAAAAGAAGCTTACTGAGTTGTCCTAAACTACTTAGCAAGAGTGATGAAGGCAGGGAATCCTTAATACTCAACCCCCCTACTCTGACAACTTACTCTGACTGGCAACAGCAGCGTTTATAACCTTAAAATTGAGATGAAGTCTGAAATGTTTCAGAAGCATGTGTTCTGTCCCTGCATGAAGCAGCAAGCTCCCTAGCTCCCTAGATCAGACCAAATAAGGGTTGTAATGCATTTTTTGATGGCCTTCGTTATTTCCCAGTGCGCCATCATGTTAGCTGTGCAGTTCCATTACACTCTCAGAGTCTTGTTGGGTGCTCAAGCTAAGTTGCACTGCTGTGCCTTCTGCTGAGAGCAGCCTTTATATCACAGTGAAAGTCTGAAGAAGGCTTGGGGTGGTGGAGAAAATCATTCCTTTGAAAGGAACACCCTGCAGTCATGGTGGGATTTGTAATCTCAGATTTATCATGGGTATTCTTAACTGCACTTTCCCGCTGTTGTTCAGAATAAACAGGGTATCTGATTTACTGCTGAAAATCAGTTTTGTTTTGGAGATTGTTGTTGTGGAATAGGGTCTTTAATGTTTTTTTCTGTTCCTGCAAGGACACAGGAGTAGCTGTTTTGTCTAATGAAAGAGAACTTTATTAAGTGGCAAATTAATGCAGGGTATCTAAAGCTCTCAAGTGACTGGCTATGGTGAAAGTAGATTTTCTCTTAGGACTTTACCGTGGGCATTGTACTTTTCCTCTAAACATTAGTGCTGATCTTTGCGAGCTAAGCTGTTCCTCCCATGTGTTGCTTTTGAGAGAAAGCTGAGCCTTATATAGTTAGAGGTACATGTGCAATGTAATTTACTATGTCTTTTCTTCCCAGTCTTCTCAGAAGACCTTGTCTGAAGAGTGGGATCAACCAGCAGGACTGCTACACAGTACTTTCAGCTCAGCCTTTCCATTATAGATCTCCCCAGTGAGAGGCTTATCCTCAAGGTCTGATGTTTGAAGTGCTTTCAGGCTGAAACTAAGTGTACAAGTTCTCTGCCTAGAAACAATCCCTACCTTAATATTCCCCTTAAAGCAGGTTAGCTACAGAGAATGTCTCTGGCTGTCTGCCTTCTGCACTCTCCAGATGAAACTGTTTAAACACTTTTCGAAACATTAAATTAATACTTCTGTCAAATCAGTGGCTTGATACTAAGGATAAGTAGATCAATTTCATAGATATGAAAACAGAAGAGCAAAGTGGTGTACAGAAGGTGATTGCAGAGCTAGGAATACAAGTGTCTAGTGTCAAAAACTGCAGCCTGTTTTAAGAAGAGTCTTTGAAACAGCTTATGAGTTGTTGTTTAGTTTTTGTGTTTCTTCCATCTACGATCATCTTATTGTTGTCTGAGGTCTATTTGGTGGTAAGTCTCTGACTTTTTAAATGTACTTGTATGGCTCTTGACTAACTGAGCCAACCTCTTGATTTGGGTTAAAAGTAACCTTAATAAAATAATAAATCATGTTAAGATTTTGTAATAAATGTGTCACTGTAAGTAGCAAATACAATGCTTTAGAGCTTCCCAGCATTTGCTTTCAAAAACTTCTTTAAATGGTTTGCGTACATGGGTGTGTATTTCAGTCAGGCAAAATAAAGTTATACATTGCCTTGCATTTATGCTAAAAACATTGAGGATGGACTCTTTTGTTTATACTTGACATGATTATGCCACTTTCTCTCAGGGAAACAAAAGCCTTTGCTGTCAATGGCTCTGTACTTGTAGGGTGCAGCAAGATTGTTGGGATGTGTTCTGTAATAATTTAAACAAAGAAGAAAATTTATTATCTGCATAAATTGCATGGGTAAGCTTTTTGCGTTAGCTTCTGCCCCAGTCCCCTTTCTCTGTATTCTTCTGTTTTAGTTCTGGCATATATGAAAATGGAAAAATATGATTTTGATTTGATCTTGGGATGTCATATGAATTGTCTCTATCTTCTCTGCGTATGCCCTCATGACATGTCTTAGACTCCATTTCTTCAAGCTGATGTTCTTACTCACTTATCTCTAGACGGTAGTTGTCCTATTCTTTGTTTGAATGCTCTTCCAAAAATGTCTTCCTTGTTCACTGTATGTCTGTCTAGTTATTTACTAGTCTAATGACCTACTCAAAAACTAGTTACTGTGAAGTCAGCTGTTTGGCATGGATATTTGGAGAGCTGTGGGAGGCTTGGATATACAGAAATCTTGGCAGATGCTTGAGGCAATCATCTTGCTTGTCTAACCTGAAATCTTCCTTCTGGGAAGAAGAGATATATGACAGCATGAAACAAACCATTTTCCAAAGTGTTTAAATCAATAAAATAAGGAAATGGTAAATTTAGACTTCTGCAGAGTCTTTGACTCAGGCTCTTGTGTCTACCTGTTAAAACAACGTCTTTGCTATGCAGCAACACAAATAACTGAGTTTCTATGCTGTTATCACTTTCAGACCAAATGGCAGCATTTCTATATTTGTGTTTAATAATACAGAATTGAGTGCAGGTCTTTAGTTTCCTGCAGAGATGGAGTTGAAGCCTGTGAAGTCTACACAAATGAATCAAGAATTTGAAGATTGACTTTATGAATTTCGATAGACCCCTGTTTGCTATTGCATGTTAATAGGAAGATGAAGGAGGAAAGTGATAAAGACACAGCATGTGTGATAATAGAGATTCCATTAACCTGAGATCCTGTGGCTTCTGATGCTTGAGCATCACTCAGGATGTATCTTCTCTCAAGACATAGTTACTTCATGGCACAACTTTATGTATATTGACTAAGGGATCCAAGGGTGATTTTCCAGGTCTGTGTAGGGCCAGATAATTGAAGCAACTTGAGCAGTCGTTTAATGGCCTGCACCCCATGCTTGTTCCCATGACTTAAATAGGGAGAGTAGCAAAAGCTGAAAGAGATCTGAAATGAAGAAGTTAAAGGAGACAACATAATCAGAGGTGGTACTGTTGCAGGCTGGGGAGGGTGCAGAGAGGGAGAAGGGAAACAAATTGTCCAGCAACAAATGTTTCAAGTTCAAAATGCCCTGGGAAAAGTAACCTGTAAAATTTTGACTTAATGATTGAATTTTAATTTTTCTTCCTCCACAAACAAGCAAATTAGGGACACATTTCAAAGGAAAGTTCACAATCTGTTCTTCTCCCCTAGTCTGCAGCTCTCTTTCTCTTTGTAGAATTATCTCCATTCATGAGGCAACCACATCGTTGTTGCTGTAAGGCAACTTGAACTGTAAGGCTCCCATTAAAAAAATCTATACGCTGGACACAGCATTCTGCCTCACACCTGTTTGCAGAAGTGCTTACCCTCAAGCAAAGGCAGTACACAAGTACTCTGGCTTTTGCATGAAGTACTGGAGAGCTTCAAGTGACACTTAGATCCCATGGAACACACACTGCAACCAAACCTCCTGCATTTTTTGTGTTGCAGTTTTTTAGTGTAGGCTAATCACAAAGCAGCTTTGGTTTTTTCCTAATTTTTTCTTTTTACTTCTGTAAAGGTAACTCCCATTCCTCAAAGTCAAGAATATGTGATTTTGATGCTTTTGCTGAACAGTGTTTTTGGGTCTCTTGGAGTCTCTGGCACATACTGGTGCAGAAGTATGATTCAATGATGAGCAGACATAGAGTTTAATTTGCATCCCTTTTAAAATTTCCCTTGACGCAAAACCTCCTGTGAGCTGAACTAGAGCAGATTAGCTTCCTGTGCCCCAGCTCTCTGCAGAGGCAAGGCTGCGGCCACCTGACAGGAATCTGCTAAAAACTGTTTGTATAGATCAGTTTTAGAGATCATGTGTTTGTAAGTACCTATAGCAACACTCCTGCAGTAGTCCTGAAGAGCAGAGAGTTGTACCAATAGCTAGCACAGTAGGTGGCACTGGCTTTTGTACTGCAGGCAGGCCTACAGATCTGCTTTGATGCATTGTTAGAAATTAACAATAGAAGTTCATGATTGGTTTTGTATTGTTTTTTCTTTTTTAATAACTTGTAATTTGTTCCTTGCTTGCGTATTATTCTTCTTTCCCTTACTGATACTGGTGACAAGAGCTTGAGCGAACATTCATCATTCTGCTTCTGTCTTTGCATTCTACTGTGAAGTGCATCTTTCTTTGCTTATCCACAGTCTGTGCTCATGTGAACACTGGATTATTTTTTGGAGTAGGTGGACTTGAAGACATCGTGCTATCATTTTAAAGAGATACTGTACTGTTGGGAGAGCTGTTAGGAATGAGATGGAAAACCCATTATAATCAGTCACTTGATGATATTCCTTCTGACTTTTATGCAGAGAATTGCTGATTAATTTTTAAATTAGCCCCAAAAATAGGTAGCCACCAATTACAATACTGAGCATTAGTTCACCAGCAAATTCAAGTTACTGCTCCTGGCAGCCAAACCTCAAAAAGACATAGTATCTTGGCAGTCAGACATGAAAGTCCTTTCACCCAAGAGGTCCTCCAAGTTTCTCCTATAGGAGAAATATCAGATGCAATGATAAACTTTAATTCTGAAAGTCACAGCTTGTCTGTAACTAGCAAGTCACTGAACCCTGAGAAGGCAGACAGTACACACAGACTTTTTGCAGCTGCTAGATGTTCCCATGTGCCATACTGTTCTCCGGGGACTTGTCATGACAGCATTCTCTCTGGCAGTATTATCATCCCTGCCAAGGAAAGTCCATGTGTTCTGGGCATCTGTGATGCAGGTGAAAACTTAAGAAATTAATCCAAGATGGAAAAACAAAGGTTTCTTTTGTCTTAGTTTTCCCCAACTTATCAAGCTGTGGCCACCTTTAATTTAAGTGTATTGCTACCAGTGTATACGTATCCTGATGTTTTGGTATTTGGCAAGGAAGAGATTTTTAGTCTTAAATAATGAATAAATTTTTTAATCTTTGTGCTGTCTTATATCCCTTGATTCTACAATCAGTGTAAGGAATCAGGAAAGTTTTCCCAAGGGAGACAGTAAAGCAAGAGCCTGATGTAACTGTTCTGGACTATCTCCTAGAAGACTCTTCATCTCATATTGACTACATAGGGATGTTGTATGGCTGCAGATCTATAACCTACAGTTATGCTTTATAAACAGTCCCAAATATTTTTAATCAAGGTTTATAGAAGTAGTTTTATGTAGTAAACTCCTAGAATGTTGGTTTCATAATGATGCCACTTTTAAACAAAATGATCTCACTAGGGATTTACTTACGATGATCTCGATAACACTAGAAATAGTTTTGGTATTTTCTTCTGTTACTCCAAGGCCACAGTTTACACTTGTGATGTTTCAGTCTTTTGTTATATGCTGAAGTTCCTAAGAGCTTTATGGCCATCTTTTTTTCTAGGGTACATCTTTTTCCTGTTCTGTGAGTCTCTACTGCATAGGATCTCTTGATTCAGTTATTGCATGCTTAGGTTCTAAACTTGTTCAAGTTGTGTCTTACCTGAAAATCAACCTTACCAACAGTGGTGATACATTTCTGTCAAAATTGGGCAGAATTTGGGCTCTTGCAGAAGCAGGGATTAAATAACCCAGTTAAAAAATAAAGCAATGGTTTTGAGGGGAACAAATCTTTTTTACCTTTTCTAAGATTCCAGCTGAATGCAGGTGCCCAGTGACAATCTGATCTTTGGTCACGTAATGCTGTCTCTGTAATGAGCATCAATACAAAGCAAGAATATGATTATATTGTCGCTCTGCAGGTAGGATATAAATAGAGTTTTAACAGATTCCGTATCACTTGCAAGGCTCCTGCTGCTCACTGGTGGTGGTGATGCCTTGAAATGTTTATTAAAATGACTTAAAGTGTTGTTTAAGCAGAGTGTCTCGCAGAGTCAGCTAAGTTAGCTGCTGTTTTCAATTCACTGTATCAATCAGGACTTTAAGTCTCTATATTTTAATTTCTTTTGCGTCAGAATCAACTTTGCCGGCTCATTTCTGCACCTCAGTTGCATAAATTGCCTCCTCAGCTGTCAAAAGTAGGTAATAGACTGCTTTGTAAAGAGCCTGTACTCTGAGGACTCAGGAAAGCTTTTTCCAGACCAGACATTTTTAAAGTCCAAACTTCACGAAAAACAGTCTTAGCTTTCTCCTCTGAAGTTTAAACATAACAGTTTAGGCACTGCCTCGTATTTTTAATAACTGATAGTAAAGGTTCAGCCATGGGACCTTCTAGCTGCTAAATGCTGACAAGCAATGTAGATGAATTTGGCAGTATTTGGGGATTCTAACCAAGCACACAGAAGTAGACTACTGATGAGTGTCCAGGACTCAAGTGACTTTTTTTTTTTTAAACTTGAAAAGCTGAAAATCTAGGCTTTCGGCTTCCGGATTAATTCCCGATCTGCCTTAGGGAAGTAACAGGAAAGAGGCTGTTGAAAGCAGTGATGCTGGCCTACTGTAACTATGAACTTTCACTTCAGTAGTTCTAGTGTTTGATACAGACACTTTGTTTTAACTCATCTGTAGTATTCTCATTATAAAATCATAAAATTGATCAATGACTTGATATTTTTACAATCTAAAACCAGTGAACAGCCTTCAGAAGAAGCCTGGCTTCTTCTAGCTCTTTGTAAAAATGCATATGGATGAGTTTTCTTCCTGTGTCTTCATCCTGTGTCATAATGTGCAAGTCTGGTACCTTGTTTTTATCAGGCAGGGCCATATAACCTTCTATATAAAATGATGAGAAGTTCTCTTGAGGCTAGTTAAATTATTGGTCCTTGGAGTAAGTATCTCCTCTTGCAGTTAGAATCTTAACTTCTTGTATAAAAGGGCAGTAGAGCATGTCAGCAGTTTGGATCCTTGAGACTGTAAAAAGATTAGTCACAACTTCCTTCTCAAGCTTCAGGATGAGCCCTTTTTGACGAACATAATCCCTGGTTTAGGTGCTAAAAATTAAAACAGTGTGTTTTGTTTGCATATGCTTCTTGTCTTTTTCTTCCATGATTAGCGGTTTTATACGACAGTCAAAATCCTGTTGTTTTCCTCTTCCTAATGATTGCACCAAACATGGAGTATATTTTGTGATTTCAGCCTTCTGGGTTTTTTTATTAGAAAATATTCTGGCTCTGTCACTTTTGTGTCACAACCTTTTAAAGGTGAGCTCTCTGGATAACTCTTTTGGGACAGTCAGTTCTATCTCTGCTTTGCCTTGAGACTGCAGTGAGATTGACAGTTGTTGGAATTTGAATTTCTAATGACCATCAGAAGAAAAGGATCTCTGCATTAATAGCTGTTCATGATACTTTTAAAATACCGAGAAACTTTCAGTGGCTATTTCCAAGCTTAAGGGGTAACAGTTGTGGTTAGTCAACCCACCACAGTGACACATTCATAGTAGTTGGTAACTGGAATTTGTTTGCAGAAAAACTCCTGTGTTTCAGTATTTAAAAAAATAATAAAATTTCTTTAAATAGTTGAATTCTGTGTGAGTGTGAGACCAGGTAGGTCACTGCTCTCTTGAAACCAGTAGTAATGTGGTCTTCATGTCCAGTATTTGATCCTTCGGAAGAGCTGCTGGAATGGCTCATGGTATTTAACTGCCTCATTTCAGCTTGTTTTGCAGCAGAAAATGGTCTAGTGATATGAAAAGAATCCATTACTCAAACACTGCGTGATCTGTTGCATCTGAGAAAAAAGGAGAACAGATTGCACACTGAGCTGCAAGATCAGTGCAGTTGGCCGTGAGTTCAATGGCAGTAAGAATAGTGTGAGTCTGGAAAGTTCACACCTATGGTATTTCTTTGCTGTTATCCTTAAAACTGTGTTCTTGTAGTAACAGCAGAAATGCAAAACCCAAACTCTGAATCTAGGTTCGCTTAATGCATGGTTCCACCCCGCCCTCAAATGTTCAGTTTCTCATCACCATTTTCTTAGTAATGTTTTGGAAGTTCAGCATCCAATATGAAATGCCTTTTTTTTTTTGTTTCCCAGCTGAAATGAGATTGGTGGTTCTAGATGAGATCTTAATTGCTTTTGGTTCACAACATACTCTGTGTTGCTAGGTAGTACAAAGCACAGCACTACATCAGTCTGCTGAAATGAGTCTCAGGAGAGAAATAACAGAATTGGGGAGCTTGCAAATTAGGTGTGATGTACAATGTCAAAGAAGTGGTGGAGAAGTGGACTAGAATTGGCCTTCAAAAGCTTCTTCTAGTCCAGGAACAAGAGAAACTGACACAGAGATAAATTTAACCCCGGGGGTCAGAACTGCAGTAGCTGTCTGGACTGCAGGTCAGAGCTGAGGGGTGCCATCAGGGCTCTGTCTGAAGGTTTTAACAGCATCTGCCTTCTCTTTGCTGTGTAGTGTATGAGCTTGCCTTTGTGAGTGCTAAAATAGGCTTGTATAAAAACACCTATCATATACTATGTATAAAGGCTTTCAATAGATTACTCAAGAGAAGTAGTAAGAGGGATATAGACTCTTCTTGCTCTGTGTGTTTGTAGATGACAAGTCAGCTTTGTCAGCTCTGATATTTTCCTTGAAAGGCGTGCTCTAAAGACACAGAGCAAAAACACTGAAAAGAGAATGTTTTAAAAAGGGCACATACTAAATGAATACATTGCTGACAGCCCCATTGTATTCTTAATAATCCATCTCACAAGAAGAAAACTTACAGTGCACAGCCTTGAGTTTATTTTGCATCTGTCATGTTTTGCAGTCCTGGCCCTGT
>NW_016690181.1:2997771-3107211 GCF_001604755.1 Lepidothrix coronata
CTGAATGCTACTGATTAGAGAGCTTCAGGTCAACTGAGCCTGATCAGTATGTAAGGTTGTGAAAGGCGTTAGGAGCCCTTTTGCCCTAAGTATCCACAGTGCTTTAAAGGTGCCTTCTCTCCTCCGGCATAAAGTCATACTACCCGGAGCCACTTGTATACAGCACTGACTTCAGCAGTGCCTGCAGCCTCCGAGTATCCTTTGTCATATGTACCTTTGCCTTCTCAAGGGTAAGGTGGATCTCTGAGAAACTGTTAGTTCTTCTTCTCAGTTTTCTTATGCTTCGTTAGAGCTCAAATGTCCTTGTACGTAGATGTATAATTGTCCTCTAGAAGAAGGTAGATACCACCGGAGAAAACAGACTAGCAACAGACAGTCGCTTCCTTAGTTTCTGTTTTGATCCAGAAATATAACAGTATTAATCCTAGACAAGAAATTCCAAAGCAAGGCCCAGAATCTTTGGAGGGATGTGGGGTGTGAATGAGTATAAAAGGTGGGATATGAAAGGCTCCTCATGGTAGGATTAAAGAAAAGTTCAGTCATAACCTAAATATTAAACAACTGGACAAAGTTCATAATCACATGAATTGAGTATCTGGCACTGAATGCTGTTTAAATTGGTAGCATGTGGCTTGATTAGTTTCTCTTGGGTAATATGTGGAGAGCGAGGTCTGAAATCAAAGTTTATCATGTTCCTGAGAGTGACTTAACTGCTGAACCATCCTTTCCCAGATCTAGTCACATAGTACTAGATCTTCCATCTTGTTAGCACTGCCACCTGAAACAGGGCTTTATGAGAAAGGAAGCTGAATTTTAGTCCCAAAGTACTGTTCTTTGTTTGTTATCTTTGTTTGCTTACCTAAGGTTCCTGTCCATATTGCATCTCTTCTGTAGATAAGCTGAGGACATGTTTTAGAGTCATTCAGCCTACAATTCAGCTAAAATGACCTCTTACTGCTCCAGGGAGGCTTCTTTTGTATTGGTGCTGGAATTATTCCATAGATGTCCCTACTTCAGCTCTGATTAGATTTTACAGACTAATTTAATGCCAGATACAAGAGGTAGTGAAGGCATGGCTGGTCAGCTACTCTCTCCTGAGTCCTTGTGGTGTGTGAGATTGTCCCTGCTGAATATTTATGAAGGCTTATCTTTTTTATTTCTGAATATTTATCCAGGAGTGGGTGCTTGCACTCTTGACTTGAAGAGCATGCCATATTCTCATTCTTCTAATTCTGGAAGCTTTTCATAGTTTGAAGTCTTGGATCTCTCCAGAGTTATATTCTTGCTAACATCTTGAATAGTATGTTTTACTGCCTCTCCAAAGACACTTTGCAGGTATTGATTGACAGGCTAGTATCTTGGCATCTAATATCTTTACCCTCAAAACTGTAAATATTTTCTGTCTTCATATGTCTGTTTCTGTGTGGGTTTTGTGTTATTCATGGCTGCCTTTTTTCATTTTGCTGATTTTCATCTGAAGTCTCATGATTTTGGAGAAAGGCTTCTTTAGCCCACTGCATAATGAGTCAGCAAATGAATTAATGCAACAGTTTAGGGGGCCTGTATGCCTGCAGCACTGATTCTTCCCTCACCCTCCTTCAGTGGACTAACTAAATTGATTTCCACCTGGTGAGATCTCAGGAGTATAATTTATACCTTGAATAGATTGATGAAATTTAGACACAGTTTATTAGTCTGTGGTTTGGTGGGTTTTGTTTGTTTGGCTTTGGTTTTGTTTGGTTGGTTTTGTTTTGGTTTCATGTTTCATGCCAACCAAGCATTTCCACCTGAGCAGCTGGTACTGACACCTTGTTCCTTTTCCTTGTGCAGACAATGCCTATTGTAGAGACAGTGGATTTGGTGCTAGACTATGAGTAACGAAATGTCATGTCTCCATGGGGTGATTTGGATTTGAGCATCACAGTGAGGTCTGAGGACTTGTTCTCAAAACCCCTTTCAATGTCTTTAGGTTGTGAACAAGTTATGTCCAACTATATTCCTCATCTTTGCTGTTCTACCTTTCAGTTTAAAAAAATAAGGCAAATAAAAAAAACCACCCCCAAAAGAAAAAAAAACCCTCCTAGCTGCCTGATCCCCACAAGACACTGTAGAGTTTTCCTGTGCCTTAATGAATGTTAGTAAGTTGCAACAAACATTAAAAGTGCTGTATATTATTAATTGTAACTTCTCCTGACAAGGAATTGGTTTTGACCATTTACATGGATCAGGTTTCTCTGAGGCCTTTGAAAAGAAATACCAGCTAGTGCAGCTTTTGACCTAGAAAGGGTTTTTCATGCTTTCCTTATGTGAGTAGTGCATTTTGTAAAGGAGCCCAGGCTTTCTACTGAGTTACTGATCTCAGTCAAAGACTTTACTTGCTGTTGCTGAGGAAGGACAGAGATGTCTTCTATCCTCCTGCAGAAAGTAGTGGTCCTGGAGGGTTCCCAGACAACTGTACAAACCACATAGTTCCATTCCCAGGGAAAGAGTGTAAGACCCTTTCAGGCAAAGCTCTGGTAAAGAAGTGCTGAAAGAAAAGGAGAGAGAAGGAATGATCCAGAACTCTTCTTCAAAGGTCTGTTATGCAGCCTAATGACCTGTGGCCTTTTAAAAGCTAGATCCACCCCTATTGTGTAAATCATAATACGCTGGTTGGAAACACTGTGTTTAAGTGAAAGCTGGGAAGAGAAGTGAATATGAAAATAAATGTCATTTCTGTAGCTATTTTTTAACTTAATTCTCCAATGCTTCCTGTAAAATTGTTCTAATTTCAGTTGTTGTTGTGGATGTTCAGTTCCCATTTGGACAACACAGGGAAATGGTCAGCTGCCATCTGCTAACAGAAGTACCAGCCCTCCCTACTGTGTACACAGATTTGGCTGGAAGATCTCGCTTAACAGACAGATACTGCATGTGTGAACTTCAAATAAAGTTGGTGAGAATGCCCTGGGAGTGTTGCATTCTGGGAGTCATACCCATCACCAAGCTGATTGCCTCCATGTGTCTCAGAGCTCTACAGCCTTTAAAAGAAATCTGAAGGATTGCATCTGAATATCTGTAATAGAGGAGAATGTGATTTGAAAGGCACTTATAAAACTATCTAGGTAAAAATAAGTGAAATATGCCGGATAATGAAAAGCCTCTGAACTCCAGTGATGCATCTAGAGTGGTAATGTTCACTGCTTGTTTTTATCTTATTAAATGTATAGTTTTAACACCTCCACGTAGCACATGCTGTAAAAAAGGAGAGTTGACATCACAGTAACTGTTAGCAAGGGACTCTCAAGTTGCACAGCATTATCACTGTTATGATATTAGTATATTATTATGAGTATATGGATAGGAGGGACTGTTGGGTCATTGAGTGTGCTCTTCCATAACAGCAACAACTGTGTTAAGCTTAGAAAAGTATTCACAGAAAATGAACTCCACATATTATGGGTGATAGTATGCTTCTTATCAATGTAGTATGAATTGATAACCTGTAATAAAAGATCAGATATTACAACTAAAATGTGCCATAAAGCAGAGCTAGAGAGTTTGAAGATATCGCTAGAGTCTTAGGCCTGTGCATTCACATAGTGTTTATTAGCCAAAATTTGTAGATTAATCTAGGAATTAGGCTCTATATCTCATTACTGAGGGTGGCAAAAACCAATGCAAAAAAACCTAGCATTCTGACCAGGCTATGAGGTGGTGCCATGTTATAGAGTTTCCTTCCACTCAGAAGTTTTGTAAATGATTTAACATCAAACATGAGCAGGTCACAGCACTTAGGCTGCTGTCTATGTAACTGCAGTAAGAACAGGAACACACCGAGTGGTCCATTCCCTAGCATCTCGAAGCTTTGTTTGCCTTCTGCACCGTTATTCTACTCATGTGCTCAAACCCATGCCCTCCCACACCGCAGGAGGAAAACGTGGAGGCCAGAACATGAAACAGAATTTTATCTCACAACAGGTTTGCATTAAAAAACAAGAGAGGAGGTTGGGCAAGTTTTTGGCAGTGGTCCTTCCTCGGCCCTAGGTTTGACAAGACCTGGGAGGCTAGACTGGAGTCCTCTGCTCCCACTGTTTCTGAACTCTTACAGTCGCCTAGTCCCTATCTTTCTCTGCAGTTGTTTCAGCAAGCTTTCCTAACTGATTTGCTCATATATTTTTGCTGCTTTTGTACTGCATATTCATCCCGAAAACAGGCTGATGTCTTACCTTCCCATCTCCTTGCTTGAGCAATCAGTCTCTGGTGAAGAGAGAGTGAAAGTCTGGAGTGGGCGGCTTGTGTTGACAGCAAATCAAGTACTCTCACACACTGGAGTAAATACAGAGTAGTTTTTGCTTGGGCTCTGCATAGGTGCTACCAAGGTCAAAATACTGTTCATTTGTAAATCTGTCCTGAAGCACACACAGATGCCTGCTGAGCACCCAAATCATATGGAGATGAAACGGAAACAAATCTGCTTCATAGCTTCTCAAACTTAAAGTTAGCAGATGTGTGTCTGTTTCTTCCTCACACTGCAAAATCCCTTATGTCAGTGCTCAGGACAGAGTTACAGATATTTGCTGCCTTTTGAAATTGATATTTGGTTTTGCCTTTCTTTTGAACCTTTTCTGTATTGGTATTTTTCACCTACTGGATGAAAAAGTGACAAAAAAAGATATTTTCTTCATCTTTGCCTTGGAAGTGTGACAGATAGGGCCTCTTGAGCCTATATACCAGGTGCACCATTGTTAAATTATGATACATTATTGCTTCCATTTCTTTGCTGTCTTATTCTGGTGCCAGAAGGATAGAGAGCTTAGGAGAAAACAAAGGGGCAGGCTGCTTTTGGGGGTGGGAAACCTGAGAAAGGAAGACCATCACAATCAGCAGTAAGAGAAAGGATGTGTTGTGAAGGGAAAGGAAAAGGTGCCCAGCAGAGGTGAGGTGGGGGGCCTGCACCAGCAGTTGCAGCAGTGGGATGTAAACACTGAAGCAGTGCTGGAAGGAAGGTTAAGATGTATTTGGAGCCTGTCACTGGAGGCACAGGCAAGCTGGCAAATCATGTTGAAATGGTCACACAATAGAGACAAGTTTAACCTTGGCACATACTGAAGCATTTTCTTAAAGCATCCACTTTTCAAATGAGTGTCCATTTAACCGATAGAAAAAATCGTGTAATGTACTATAGATCTTTTCCAACACAGAGAGCTAACATGTAAATATTTTGTTCTTTTCCCTTGATGGGATGGAGGCATTTGCCATGACTTCCTTGAAGCTGTGACCTGCTTCCATGTGGTGCATGTGACCAGCTTGCTGGTGCCCCTCTTTGCAGTGGGGTTCCTCAGCAAGGCAGGCGTGCCATTTTTTGTCAGCTCCCCCAGCTCGAGTTTTCAGGCACAACTGAAACAAATGGTTGGATGTCTTGCTAGTACATATACTCTTTTCAGGCTGTGAAATTTAAATGAAGCTAGTTGTAAATCCTAGGCGTGTCAGAAAACTGAATAACAAGTGAAGGACTATGTATAGAAGATATATATAGAGAGAGTATTTTTTTATATGTGTAGATATATATGTAAAAAGAAAAAAAAAAAAGGAAAAGGAGTTATCTTCCTGTGCAGCTGGAGAAAAGGAAGACTGAAAGAATGACTTGAAAGAACTAGGGAGATGGAGGAGGGGCAGGCATAATGTACTTTCTTCCTGATGGAAATCAGAGGTAAAAATTTTGCTCTAACTTTTCTGAGCAAGAGCAGCAGTTGATTGATTGCATTTCTAATTAGACGCAGTAACATGCACATGCTGTGGATGCATGTGTCTGAAAATTATGCCCTAAATGAACTCAGTAGTAGAAAGACTTCTTTTTTAGTGCAGTTAAAAAAACCCCAAACAGAAAAATGCCCCTCATCTGTATTCACTTGTGGACAATTTAACTTTTAATTTAGTAATGTTACTTAAATTCTAATTCTGTCCTCTGGTGTGGTATATGAGCACCTTTTAATTGTTGGGTCACTGATGATCTAGGAAAGCAGACTTGCTAATTGGATGATTCAGACAGAATTTAAATCCAGTCAAAGTTTGAGTACCTTGGGCACATGTTGGTTTTAAGACATGAATTTGACTGCTTTGAGCATGGGCTTTCTGAACTTGTATGTCTTTAGAATACCCATTATTCTTCAGAGAAACAACAAATGCAACAAGACACTTGCTTTAAGGTGTTAAAACCAAACCATGTTAATTGAATAAGTTGTTAAATTGTCTACTGAGCTGCTGGGAAACCATTTTTACTCTTTTCAACACCAGAAAAAAATAAAGATGACTTACTTTCATTTTGGAGGGATTTATAGTTTTAATAATGCAGCATTTCCCAATAATACCACCATGCTATTTTGTTCTCTCTAAAAAAGATTTGAAAATTAAAACTTAAATCTATACTTTAAAAAATAAATCTGGTAAATTGAACATCAGTAGTTTTCACAGGAACTGTGGTCTAGTCCATTAAAGTAGACATGAAGAGCTTTTTTGAGTATTTTTAATTTCCATATCCAGAACTCTCCGTTCAAGAGATGAAGAAGTTAAAGCTTGTCAAGCTGTGGAATTCCCATCTGAATTTTAAGAAATAGGCAAAAAATTTGCAAACGTTCTGTGGAAGAAATTGTAAATGTAAATAATTATGTCAGGATTTTACATGAAAATTACACTTGAGCTCTTGGTGCAGCCATAGCTCTCAGGCTGTTGGCTCATGTGTTCCTTTCCTTGCTTGTGGCAATGAGTGGCAGATGAAATGGAGATGATCTCACAGGACACAGGGTGAGTTTGGGATTTTGACACATGTATGCAGGCAGCTTGGAAGCTTGCCTGTGGTTTGTCAGATGCTATGTTAATCGACCTCAAATTTAGGCAATCCTAAAACATAGTCCTTCATACATGTATTTCATGTGTCCTGTGTGTAAACAGAGGACCAAGGGGTGTGGTGGTAAGAGAGAGAGAATAGCTTTCAGTGACTCCTCAAGTGTAAGAACCTGATGTCTGCTTATCCCGGGAATGTTTAACAGTGGTATTAGAAGGAGTCTTCCAGAATTTAAGTATTTTATTAGTTGGGAAAACACTAAAGCAGTTTGTTTTCTAGTCTCTGCTTTTATGACATGCAGTTAAAATGGAAAAGTAGAATCCCTTCCCTTCCTCTTGATCCTGCCCTCTGGCAGAAAGGTCAGTAGTTGTTTGTGATCTCTGTCATTTGTATCTAAATTCAGCTGGCATGCTCTGTTGACTTGTAAATTTGTAATGCATCACAAGTTCATAAACAACAACAGCAGTATAACATGGGATAGAGACCTAAATGCAAAGAGATTTGCAATGTCAGCTTTATTAACATGTAAGCTTCTCTGTAATATTTGTGGTAGCTGATACTGCTTGTCGTTCAGATTTTTCGATTCTCATTGACAGGAAATGTAGCTTGTGACTTTTACCTGATTCAGTACTTTGATTAGAAATGATGAAACAATTAATATCTAGTGTGTGTTGCAGGGGGAAGTTGTATTTCCAATGTATTTACCCTTGGAAGCAAAGGTCCCTTCCTTAATGGTTCCAGTTTTATTAGTCAGTTAAAAACAGGCTTTTACAATATACAGTTCTCCTTTAGAAAAGTTATTATTCACCTAAATGTAGCTTGTGGAGGTGGACAGAAGGCTTTGAAATGGAGGATTAAAGATTATTTGGAGACCTTACTCAATGTATTCTGAGATGTAGAGCTCTTTCAAGGAGAGAAAATAAATGACTTTTCAGATGTTGGATGAGAACTAATTCCATATGTTGCTCTAGGTGGTAAACATTGATTTCCTCTTCAATTCAAGAAGCTTAGAATGTGTGAAATCCTCTTTAAGGCAAAGAGTTCCCAGTGCATCAGTAGGGCCAGCTTTTGCTGCAGTTACTGCAGTTTACTCCAATGCTTAGACTTTGGTGAGTTGAGATTTTCTCAGTACATAATTTTGTAGAGATTAATCTGGAAGCAAAACATCTTCATTGTGCTACACTTTTGGAAGGCATTCTGCATGTGGCTATTTTCCAGTTATATTCTTAACTTTAAAATCAATAGAAGCTTATGGCCATAAACCTCTTGTGTGAGAAGATTAATTGATGGTCATTTATTAAGAACAAATTACAACAATACTATATTGGGTTTCTAAGGGAGACAGACAGGTGTCCATCTAATGTTTTTATAGTCATTCTGTCTTAGCAGATGTCTTTTCTTTCCCTGACACGACACTAAAAAATATATGGGGTTAGTAATTCTAATACGCTTAGTACTTCTAACAAGCTAGATGCATTCCTGAGTTTTAAAAAACTCAGAGTGATAAGTTTTAGAATTCCAGGACAAATAAAAGTACTTACTTCCTTCATAACTGTGTGATCTAAAGTCTTAACTTTAACGGCAGTTGGTATCCCAAGTTCTGTGTTTGGTTCTGCCATAGGTGGTTACCAAACATGTACTTTACCAGACTTTATTAAAAAATTGTCTCAGTAAAGCACTATTATTAGTTAATATACTTCATCTTCTTCTGAAGAAGTGATGCCTTTTTCTCAATTTCTCTCAAGTCAGATAATATCAAAACAAGAGCTGTAGTAATGATGGATGCATATATAATATTTGTTTGACATCTCCTTGATGAAGGCTGTCAAAATACTTAATTTCTGTGGACATCATCAAATGCCTGGATTCACTTGAGGTATAGAGAAACCAAAGCCAAGCCTCTCCTCATATTTATCGAGAAATAGAAAAACTGATGTACAATGAACATAGTGCAATTGTATCCAGAATCCCTGGGTTTGCAGCTTATAGAAAGACTAAAGCACTAGATTTTTTTGGTGCCTATCAAAATTTTCAATTCTCAAATTTGTTAATAACATGTTCATTTTAACTGCCTTGTATGTGAAATTACTTCTGCTCATAAGTAAACATACATTCACAGATAAAGCTTGAGACAGAGGTCTTCTGGTGAGGAGTTGCAAGGTTGTTGTACTTGTCTTTGCCAATATAAATTTCAATAACATGTTTCATAGTATCTTGGTGTTATCTTGTGAGCAGTTTGAGTGTCTGCTATAGGTCTATTATGGGAAATAAAGTAGAAGATTCTTGCCATAGTATTTGTATCTGGAAGAGCTGAGTTTCCAGTATGAAGAGTGCAAAAGCAGGCTGCTTGCTGTACCTGTTGAGTCGCTCTCCCATCTGGATTATAATTACTGAATTTGCAAATGATAGGAGCTTGGGAGAGACTGCAGATATGCTGAAGGACACGGTGAGAACTGAGCGTAACCTTGGCAGGTTGGAGAACTGATTTGGGAGGAAGGTGGAACAACACCATGCAAAGAAAAGTGTAGATTCCTAGACTTCAGAGTAGTGAGGGGCATAAAATGCATGAACCCAAAATAGAGAATAACTGTCTAGTGAGTAGTTCTGTAGAACAAATATCTTATGTTAGCATTTACCCTGTGATCCACGTACGTGGAAGGGTTAGACTTGCAAAACAGGATGTCAGGGGGCATGTACAAGAAGACGTATGAAATAATCTGTAAGACCTGAACTGAAGCGTGGTGTTTGGTTCTGGGCATGCTCCAGAGGGGAGGTGAAGCAGTGGCAGTGCAGAGGAGAGCAGTGAGGATGATCAGCCTTGGATAACTTGGTGTCTGGAGGAGAACTGAAATATCTGGGCTGATGAATCTAAAGAGAAGATGGGAGAGGGGATCTTAAGAATAATCTTCAAACACTCTAAAAGTCAGCTGAAAAAAGAAAAGGAAACTGAACTCTGTGTATATAGTGACTAGAAGAAGTGGTAAAGAGCTCTAAACTGCTCTAGTAAGGTAGATGCAAGTTGGGAAAATACTTCTAACAGGAGGAACTCTGTCAAATTGTGAAGGAGATTGGGATATCGTGGAGTATTGCTTATTGGATTTCTTTCTCATTTGCTGTTGGGTTTTTCTCAGGAAAACCATAAAGCTGGATTCTTCTGTGGACAGTGTATAGACTAGATGACTTTTTATGATTCCTTGTATCCCTGTTTTTTGTGGGGGTTTATGCAGTTTTTTTGGGGGGGGTGTTGGGTTGATTTTTTGTTGGTTTTTTTTTGTTTGTTGTTTTGTTTTGTTGTTGTTGTTGTTTTTTCTTTTGGCACTTTATGCTGGACTGCAGATCTGCCTCAAGTGCTTTTACGGATGAGGCATTTTATAAACAGTGTATGTCTTTTCAAGAATATAAAATAGTATACTTTAGCCTGCTGTTTCCAAATTTCTCTCAACAATTCTCTACAAGATCAAGTAGTAAAAAGAAAACTGTGTTTATAAAGAAAACCAACTTTTGGAGACTATAAATAGTGGGTAATTTTCCTTTGTGATAATTTGAGAATTATGGCTTGGGATCACATCAAAAACTGCAAGCAAAAAAAAAAGAGTGAAATTGTTTCTTTTGTCCCTCTTCCTTTCCATTTTACCAAACTGGCGATAATGGAGAGATGTTTTAATTTTTCATATTTCACTATTTAATTTGATCTATTAATTGAATTTTAAATATAAACTAGCTTCTTGTACGTACTTAAGACTGTTTTACAGTCTGAATATCTTGGCACATTTAATATAAGTGGGAAATTGTATAGAAATTTCCTTATCATCTATTCTCTATTGCTTTTTACTGCTGACCTCATCATTCAAATACACATAGCACATGCCCAGCTGGTATAACTTAATTATGTTCAATTTATGTAACTTAATTATTAAACACCAGTTTTTAGAAATTTGATTTCTGTGCTTCCTCCAGTACTCTTGCTGCCTTAAAGGAACAGCTCTATGGAAGAATACATTTTCAGGAAGATGTTCTTTAAAAATTGCACATTTGGTTTTACTTTCTTTTGCCCCCATTTCTTTCTGGGACCCTTTTCTTTCTGAATTTCAATTAGGTCAGTAAAATACTACTTTAAAACCAAAACAACTTAACTTAGGGAATAAAAAGCAGGAGATAAAGATGTAGTTTGTCTAAAATTTATTTAAAATACTCTCAGAAATAAGACCTTAGATTGTTCATGAAATGTGACAGTATAATAGCAGGATAATTTTTTTCCCCTTCTTCTCAGCAGAGACACCATTGAATGGTTGTCTGAACATAGCGCTGTGAGTGACAGGCTGAAAAGTTTGCTGCTAGTGCTGGAAGACCACAGGTCACCTGCTGTATGTCTGAACGGGCAAGAAGTTTTGTGAGATGGAATTAGATTGCTTGGGAACTGGAGAGCTGAGTGGTGTGCACATGTAGATATTGCCCTTGTATAAATGTTCATCATTCTCGTCCTTCTGTGGCGGGTGAGGCACTTCACGAGGGTGATTCAGAACTTGGTGTGAATCATCTTCTGGAGGTTCTTGTTTGTGTAGAAAGATGAAGAAAATTGTGCGTTTCATTCAGGGATTCTGTCAGCTGCTTAAAACTAGCCTGGATTTATCTAAGCCAAGGTCCTTGTGTCTTTGAAAAGTAAGAATTAAAGACCAGATGAGAAATAGCATTAATGTTACCTGTTTCCGTCTCTTATATCTGTTTCAGGAGATGAGATGACCTTTTGACAGAAGATACCAGTGTTCTGAGAGCCCTGTCCCGTTCTGTGTGCTCTCTTGGTGTGTGTGTCAGGTTTTAGATGGGCATAACAGTTTGCACTTGAGAACTTCCCAGCGGGGAAGCTGATTCACAGCAAGTGAATAGTTAGTATAGTAAGTATAATTAACTATTTACTGTAGTAAAATAAATAAATGCATACACACATCCATCATCCATTTTCCACCCTTCTTAACCCCCCTTCCCCCCTCAATTTCTGGAATCTTTACTTGGGAGATGAATATGGTCATACATACGCATCTATCTATCCATGTGTGTCCCCCCCCAATTTCTGGAATTTTTGCTGGGAAGAGTAGAATGGTTCTCCTTCTCATGGAGCAAGAGAGCAGTTCTGATGACCGCCGTGGTGGTGTTATGAGTGCATATGAACTGAAAACAAATAGAATTAGCCTAAACCATTTTTTTTACATGGAAGAAGTTTCTGAGTCTCTCTTTTGGATATTTATTTCTAGAATGTCTGCCATTTTAAACAAAAAGTCCATAGTGAAAATGCTGATAATTTTTCTTAAAATTGTTTTGCTTAGGAGTTGGTTTTATCCCAGGAGGAAGGATACTTTCAGATGTTTTTCTTCTTCATGGATTTATTTTTTCTTATCCATTCATTAACAACAGCAAAAACATTTGCCTTGCTTTGTTAGGTGTGTCCTTTTGGACTGCATCTTATAGGCTGTGTTCAGACTAAATTTAGAGGGAGCTTCACCATTCGTTGCAGGCCTGTAATTATAACTGCAGCAACCTTAAAATTGATCCAACTAAATTAAAATCCAAATTGCTTATGCTGCTCCCACTGTTTGGATCACCTGAACATTTATTCAATTAATGGTACTTTTTGAAACTGGAGAATTTTTGGTTTTGAAGAAAGGGGAGAAAAATAGCCCAGCTGAGCTTTGACATTAGAAACCTCTCTTGATACTATTTCTGATGGTTCCCCCTGCTCCCACTATTTGTTTGTTTGTTTTTTTTTTTTTTAATCCAGTCATGACCCCCCGTGGCAAAGTGCCTTATCCCTGCTGGTGAGAAGATGTCAATAATTCAGATCACATTATGCTGGCAATTCAATCAAATAGAAAGTTACCTATGTTTCAGAAACATTTAAAATTCCTAGTTATGTAGGAAGTTAATTTGAAAGAGCAGCTGAATGCCTCCTAGAAAATTCAAAGAGTTTCTCTTTAGTACCCATTCTGCTTGCTTGCTCTTATCGTATATTTTCTGAATTTCTCTAACCTTGTTCTTGATGACAAAAGACATTTGCATGAAAACAGGATCTTTGTTTCTTAAGTGTTCATCTGTTCCTGCTGTTTATTTCCAACCCAAAGTCATAATCCTCTGTTTGTGGCATCACAATTGGTTGCGGTGGAAATTATTATGTCATCACAATCGGAGGATTATGACTTCAGGTGGGGGCATAAGCAGCAGGAGCAGATGAACTCTTAAAAGCAAAAATGCTGTTTCATGTAAATGTCCTTGGTAATAAAGAAGAAAGGGAGGCAAAATACAGAAGACCAGAAAATTAGTGTGGGCAGACTTGTGTCTGAACAGTAGTGCAGCAGATTTTCCTTCAGGCAGGAGTAGCTATTTTAAATTAGGGACACGTCCATGTAGAATTTATGCTTTTAAATATTTACCTCTCAATTAAAAAAAAATTACAAATACTGATGTTGCTACTCAAATACTGAGATGACTACTCCATTCAGGGAGGGATTTTTCATGTTCTTTAAGCATTCTTTTATTCCTTTATGTATTTGTTTGTCAAGGGAGATTCCCTTTTTGTGCCTGCTGATAGGATTTTCAAGCCCAAACCCCACCATTTGGAATGGAGCATCTGCCCTGTGTAAAGCAGGATGACCATGCTGGAAGCTCATCTAAACCACGCTGCTGAGCCAATCAGCCAAATGCTTTTCACAGACTGCTTCCATTTAAAACCACAAGCAGCAAGCTGACATTTCTCTTCAGTATCATAAGATGGAAAGCTCTGAAATACCCAGAAGCAATCTCAGCTTGTACTTTATTTGGGTTTATGCAAGCTTTTCTTTTTCCCCCCTGCAAGTTGCAGCTGCTCTATTCTTTAGTAACAGGAGGTTAAAAAATTATTGATGCAAATGAAAAGGTTTATAAGAACAGAAATTAAAATAACGAATAGAAATGGGGGTAGGGAAAGATTAGTAACAAAGCCTATTGTGTGCTTCCTGTGGTAGCAGCCAGTTTGACTTGCTTTCATTAAAATTCTGCTTGTTAGCTCGGGTGATGTTTTGGGGTGATGGACTATTTGATGTCTGAGAAGTGGCGAGAAGTTAGCTGTCTAATGATAGACTAATTAGAAAGCCCATCCTAGCAGGATCCATGGAAATTGATTTGCACAGTGCCATTTTTGCTAATGACAGTCATGAATACGTTTGCAGTCCTTTACTTGCTCTTCCTACCTACAGCTAATGAAAGAAAAGCAATCATTAATAGCTCAGCTAAAGTCTATCCAGAGTTTCCTTTGCCTTGTAGGAATAGCCATACTTTAAGAGCTTCGTTTTTAATTAATACTCTTCATAGAGAAGCAAGCGCCTCGTGTCTGCCTCCTATAAAATGCATGTGTTTTCTAATGGATCTCTTTGCAAGTTATCCTCACTAAATAGGGAGTCAGTGTCCTCTCTGTGCAATTCATAGAAAATGACCATCACTGCATGGGACTAGAAGAAACCATAAATATGTAATCTGAATAAAATTAAAATCATCTAATTAGATGATTTTTCCTACAAGGGTCTAATCTGTCTATACACAACTAGGTCAAGCATTTTTAGTGTTTATTGGTCTAAGGCAAACAAAAACTATTAGTATCTCATCTTATGATTTTATTTGAATTCACAGTTACCCAGTTGCTTTTGCATACCTTTGAACTGCCCAGATGGTATTTGCCTTTCTAGGCCCATATGGCCCACAGATTATCCACAAACTAGTTTTTGCACAAAGACCTCCTAAATAAAATATAACAATCAATGCAGTGTGGCTACCCCTAAGTATATCCTCTGTTGTCCATAGGGCTTTAGCTTACTCTCACCTCTCAAGTTTCTTGAGGTCTTCTCTAGCCAATAATGATCTGGCATTGCATTGCTTTTCTCTTTGACTTGTATAAGCTCCTGTAAACTCTGCAATAATTAAAGAAAAATATAGACTTTTTCAATTATCCCATAACTTAGCTCTTTTAGGTGGTGACAGATATAACCAGTTGCTGGGGGTATTGCATTGGGCTCCAGGTGTTAGCTGTACCAAAGTTTTCATATGTTTTCAGTGAAATGGTTGTCCCGTAAATTCTGTCAGGCAAAGGTGGAGTTTAAGAAATAGAAGTGAAAAGTGTAAGATGACAAGCAACTGAGGGTTGAAAATAAGAGTGCAAGGGAGTGGTGAAATGACTTTGTAGGCAGCAATGAAGGAGTCAGTGCCCGAGGTTGTGCAGTGAAGGCTAGAAACAAGAGGAATGGATAACTTGAAGCTATTGTTATCTGGATGGATTAGAAGGCAGCACAGCAGAGGAATCAGAGTGAGTTATCAGAAGAGAAAATAATGGAAAAGGAAGGAGGAAGGTTCTAATGACTTTATCTGGATTTCTTAGGTTTCGTCTTAGTTAAAAGAGACAGAAAGGAAAAAGGAATTCTTGGGGAGCCAGAGATAGCAAGCAGGTGGGGAAACTTGGAAATCTTCATGAGAGATTCTAGTAACAGGACAGTTAATATGCTCTGGGACAGGGAGATTATGTGTAGACAGTATCACAGAACAACATTGTATTGTTTTCAATGTCTGATTTAATGATGAACAAGAAAAGTTCAATTTATTTTAATGAAACTGAGTTACCTCAACGTAACCGGGAAAAAAAATATCGTCCATCTTGCCACAAAGGAATTTAGGTGAGGTCAGCACTTTAATTTATTTCTGAGATTGAGCCTGGCCAGTTTATCTTGTGCCTGCATTCACTGCTTTACTTTGAGGAAGTTCCTATACATTAGTCCCCTGAAGCAAAAGCATTATCTGATTTTAGCAGTGAAAACGACTGTAAGTGTATTCATCTAATGGCTTATTTTTTCCCCTGAAAGAAGAAATTTTCTAATTTAAAAATTTACTTTTAGCTCCTACATTGAAGTTTTCTGCTGTAGCATCTGTAAAATATATATGGATGTGCATATTATACATGTATACATATATATGAGTAGCATCTAGATATGGTAGCTACAAGATTTTGAATTTCTTTGCTGTTCAGTGTTACCTCCCAGCATTATCTGCTCCTTAGGTTTGTGGGGTTTTGTAATACTTATTCCTTTTCATTGCTGTAGTGCAACCTATGTAAGATATTAAGAAGAAATCAAACCCTTATGTACTTCCTGCACTGTTAATGGAGTGGATTTTCAGTAGTCTTATAATGCATACCATTCAACATCTAAATGCACTAACATATGTAAAGAAAAAATCCTAACACTTTCTTTAAATTAGCCTTTATGGACATTTTTGGTGTGCTCAACTTACTTGAAAATGAATTTGCAAAAGCAATTGGATGGATGCACAACTCAGATAAAGATATTCCAAAATGGCAATCGGGGATGACTATCTAGTATAGCAGACTAGAGAAGATTTATGTGGAGACCATATTAGGACTTTCAGAAGTATTACTTAGAAAAATAAATTATGAAAGTTATTGGTATACAGTGATGTGATTCACTAGCATCACATAACATACAGTATTGATGACTGATCTTTTTTGAGAAGTATTGCTATATACAGGCTCAAACATCTCGGTTTAATTTAAAGTTCAAGTCATATAGCTGTTTACTTACAAATAAATAGTCTAGATTAATGATTTGTTGGTGTGCTTAGGACAAAAAAGTGTTGATCTGGGCAAGTGGTTTGTAGTGTCATTTACTCTTGCACAATTCTGATAAATATGTTAGTTAACTATATTGTATAAAGCAAATATAAAACCATATTGAATGTTAGGGTTTTGCAAAGACATCATTAACGTAGATCATGTGGCTAAGTATCTGTGCTCGATGCTCAAGTCTGCCATGTTCTTTCTGTATGGAAAACATCCCTGCATCCAAAGAGCTGCTATATTTTAGAGGATATGATAGCTGTTAAAAATGGATGTAATGGGGAGTAGGCAGCCACTGGACAGTGAATTCGCTGTAATAATTACAGAATGCTCTGCAAATAAATCCCTTACTCTTCCAGTTCAGGTCATAGTCTTCATAGGCACAGAGCTATTTGGCTGCAATGAAGCAAAACAATAAAGGAAAGGCCACATTAATGAAAAAGCAATAAGTGATGTTAAAAACCTAAGATACTCTGTTAGAAAAACAGTAGTGATCTACCCAGCTGGTATCTGGTGTCCTGCCATGTAAAAAGAAATCACCTACACAGTTCTGTTCTCACCTAAATGCAGCTTTTGTTCTGCTTTGCATTTTCTTCCCCTTCACATGTGCTTCTCATCTTTCTTCCCTTAATATGCCCTTTCCACTTCATATTCCCAGTGGAATTGCACTACCTCCTATGCAGGCTCTTTTTCCCATTGCTGAGAACCTTGTATCCTCTCTTCCCTTTCTTCCTCATTATATTGTATTTACTTGCCACTAAAATTCATTTTTGTGAGTTATGATATTCTTGTTTTTCCTCAATTTTATCTTAAGAGAGGAAGCATTTGTTTTTGTTTTATGGTGATCAATCATTTCAGGTGGGTGTGTACCATGGAACTTACGTAGGTCTCCACTGGGAGCTTTCCTTAAGTAGAGCCAGTGGCCTTGCAAAGCACAAAGGTTAGATGATCGCTGTCACTTCTCCTTGCTCAACTTGCAGATTGTTTTAGTAGACCTGCTGAAATATCCAAGGATACCTAGCTTTTTGTGTTATATTTTATTGGGAAACTGCTTTTACAAAATGTTTGGATTTACTTTTTAACATTTTAAAAAATATTTTTGTTGCTCTTGTCATCTTCCGTTTCCTTGTGTTTACTGCAGTCAGAGAATAGTGGCAAAAGCCTAGGCAACAAGTGAGCTTTGGGTAAACTTTAATACCAGGAGCTTCTCTGGGGCTGCCATTGCTTTTATTACAAATCTCTCCTGAGTTTTGCTCCAGGTTTTGCTTTCCTATAAGATGTTAAAATGTAGCCCTTCACAACCACAGAAATCAAAACCATTGTGCAGTTGGTAAGGTGAGCATTTGTATTTTGGAAAGTCTGCCCTGGATTTTAAAGTTTATTTAAGACCAGTGAAGTACTGGAAGTATTTTCTTCATTCTGAAGTGTAGTTGAAGGAAGCTGTTATAGGAAGCCTTTTGTTTTCAGTGGGATAGTTAGGAATCCTAGTCAGGAAACAGAGAAAGTCTTTGGAATTAAGGTGATGAATCACAATGTTCAAGTTCCGCAATAATGATTATTAGAATAATTTTTGAGAAACTCATTGATTGAAATATGTTTTTAATAGTCATACTTCATGTTACCTAAAAAATGGAAACCTTCAGAATTTTTTTAACATAAGGGGTGCATACAAAGAATAGATAAGTTATCTTGGTTTATGGACTGCAGTTGCCTATTAAGATGACAACTGAGTAGAATATTCTTGTCTTACCTATACATCAGTCATGGAAATTTTCTGATTTCCGTGGAGAAAAGTTTGTGTATCCCTTGGGAATTGAAACAGTGAGCTTGTGAATCATCCTGCAGTTGGGTAACCCTCCTAATCTGGCCTCTCCCAAAAACCTGTCCTAGCAAAACCAAAAAATAGTCTGCTTTGCACTTCTGCATCCTCTCCTGCCTCCATGATTATCCTTGACTGAGTGTAGTCTGTTGTATCTGGGGTTTGTTAAACCAGATGAGGCGAGGAAGGGGACACCACTGGATTTTCCTGCTCACCATACTGAGGACCAGCTTGGCTTATGCGCAGTGGCTACCCATAGATGTGATTTTTCTCTTTTAGTTGGTTCACAGTTGGGTAGCATTGTTTAAAAAAAAAGGCCAACCAAACAAAAAACAACAAAAAACCCCCAAAGACCCCAACCAACCAAGCAAAACACTGAAACAAATAAAAAAAACCTCAAACAAAAAACTCCAACACCATAACAACAAAATCCTCATAACTGTGAAAATCTGTAGTAAAGAACAGGATCCATAGCTTTATTCAGAACTTGAGACAGAATAAAAAGGGTCATATATAGTTTTCTCTACCTACATTTTTCAGAAATGAAGACACTTGCCTAGAGAAACATTTTGGGGAAAACAGTTATTAAAAAAAATTGTTAACTAAATTTTTGATACATTTCTTAGTTCCTTATCTGTCCTACAGCCCGAAGTCCCCCAGAGTATTATGTTTGTGTAGGTGTCATCATGCATCATAGAACACCATTTTTTTCAGTGTTAGGATTAAGTCTTTTTCTCAAGAACTCCCAGAAGTTTGATACCTCAAAAGTTCAGTGTATGAAAGCCAAAGAACAGATACGATAAAGTGACTGTCAGTGAAACCATCACTGAATATAACACTTTGCTCCTATAGCCTTGCTCGCTTTGTCCAGATGACTCAACAACACAAGAATAGGAATTTTGAAAATGGCAGTTCAGATATGAAACATCTTTTAACACCAAACAATTCATTAACTTAGCAATGATTGTGGCTAGTTTCCCATAGCAAACATGCCCTATATAGACAGGTTTTGTGTGCATTGTCTCTAGTGCAAGGATTTAACTTTCAGAGTTAGGCACAATTCCCTTTAATTTCTACATGTAGATTTTCATCCAAATGCAGTTGCATAGAGTAGCTCCTTAATTACAAGGAACTTAGTTTTGGAAGTCCTAGCCCTGCCTGAGAGACTGTAGACCCAGACCCTCCCAAGGACCTCACCTGTGCAGAGTTCTGGTTACACACATTCCAGGCCATGGCCCAGCAGACAGGGCAGCACTGTAGCCTTTGCTTACTCTCCAAAAAGGTGTGCTTGCCACCTTGCATAAGCTGGCTCTTATTGACACTGTGTGAGTGTTCTGAGCCTTCAGTGAAGGAACTGATGTTTGTACTCTTGTCCCAGCTGCTCCTGCACCTGCCAGTAATGACTGGATCCAGTTTACCATGTGACTTAAAAATGTTCCCAAGCATACTTGCTTTCATGAAGGACAGGTTTCATTCCTACATGTCTGAAAACTAGGATCCTCTCTGAAAGCTATGAACCAGCTCTAGGATGCAATGAATAGTGACAAAACAAGAAATTGGTTTGTCATTGCTGGGAGAAGAGGAGCGCGTGGTAATTGTGACTGAACAAGGCATCCACTTTGCTGTGACAGGCAAAAATTTTAGTTAGCACAGGTTTTTTTCCATTGTATTATGGATGCAAAGAAAGATACGGATGTAGACAGAACAGCTGAAATATATAATTGTGTATCATATCTGCTTGAAATACTCAGAAATTGTTAGTAATGGGTAGTGTGCTTGGGGAATTGTGCAGTTTAGCCAATGTTCAAAGCAACAGTGTTCAAGGCACATTCAAAATAAATGCAATGCAAAGAAATTTTAAATATGGGGGTGTTTTGCCATGTAATTATCTATCTCTGATGTGTATGGGGTATCTTCTAGGTTGAGTATTTCACACTCTTCTCTGCTGTTTGGGCTCTCCTAAAGTAGGACCATTTTTTGACACTGAAAAAAGAGATTTATATTGACTGACCAGTGGCCCATCCAGTGACTAAACTTGTTGATTCTTCTGAAATTTTCAGCTACTAGCAGGAGAAGCCAAAAATGAGAGGAAATGAAGGACTAAAATAGGAGAAATACCTCTATTAACAATAAAAGTATAGACATAATATTCTCACTTTACTAATGGATTTTTTTAATCTTAATTTCTCTTTGTGAGAGGATAGGCAGTAGACATGCATGCCTGACGCTATTGCAAAAATATGTTTCAATTTGTACTCATTTATTGATTATATTAATCTATATTCATATAAGCAAATAGAATATGGCTATTCTGCTTTACTGAATTGCAACTGTATACTGCAATATAAATTTCATCAATCTGCTGTGATACAGACCAAGTGTGAGACAAGAATCTATCATGAAATACTTTTTTATTAAATACCTTTAGTCACAGGTGCATGTTGGGATGTAGCATGTTGTACAGTGTTGTTACTCTCAGAGTACTTGAGTTCATGAAATGCTGCTTTAAATCTGCAGAGTATAGTAGGGTAAGGGAAGGAGAGATGAATTCTTGTCTTTCCTTACAATTTTTCTGTCAAGATTTTTAGCTGTAATTTTATATTAAGAGATTCTGGAATTTTGCTTAGGTGTGTTCACAACAGTCTTGTGCACCTTAATTTAATAAGCTCTCTTTATCGCGGTAATGTTAATGCTAATCTTGTGACAGGAATGCCTTCACAAGGTTTCAAGTCTGTCTCTGCAAGCCTAGAGATCTATGAAAAAGACTAGAAAAAAAATGGAGACATATATAGGCTATACCTCCAAATATCCAAGTTTTTCATAGGTAGAATTTGAAGGATCAGTAAGGTGAGAGTTCAGAGCATGATTCTTTGCTCCTGTGTTGTGAGTCAGAGCAACATGAGAAATTCTTATTCTTTCCAGCAATAAAAGTAGGTGAACTAGTTAGGTGTAATAGCAAGGAATGCTTAATTGCAGGTGTTGTGCTGTCTTACAGTCTCAACCTGAAACTATTGGGGTGGAAAAAATAGATGAGATTGAACACTTCACAATATTGCTTCCATTGGAACTCTGCAGAGGTGAATGGGTAGCTGGAACACTATGAAGTGTCAGATGAACTAGAGCTGAAAACCAGTGTCTGCTGCTGACAGTGCTGAGAATATTGATTACTGAACACGTGAGCTGAGCTCTCTAGTACCTCTGCTGCTTAAGACTAGGGACTTCTTATGAAGACCTGCTGTAGAAAGTGCTCTGGTTTTAGCAGAGTGAGCCTGAGGTGTCCTGACTATGCAACACGAGCTGCATCAGAAGGAGGGCTTGGTACACAGGCTGAACAACTGTAGATGTCTTTGGAGTAGAGATGTTTCTTCATTTTTGGATGTGTCACCAGAGGCCATGAGTAGCCTGTGTAATTTGTGGAAGTGCTTACTTATGTCAAGTTGTGACAGAATTACCATCATTTGACACTCAGGGTGTTGCACCTAGAATGTCTGTCAAGCTTTGGAGAAAATATAGGCGGGCAGATAAATCCAGGCTCCTCCCACCCCCCCCAAGGAACTTTAGGATAAGGTTTTTTGAGGTATAAAAAGGATAAATACTAATAAATTGCTCTTAGGTACTACCTTTGAATATAAGCTAATAATTTAGACTCACTGGTGAAATGAAGAGAATCCGGACTGAACTTAACAACCATCCAAATTGACCTTAGGAGGAACTGGGCAGAAAGACGTTTGCTGAGACTCAGAGCATTGTAATAAGATTTGAGACGAGGCTTTCAGCTTTTTATGAATATAAATAGTATGCAAAATTACCCACAAATAGGCTTCAAAAGCCAAACTTTGTGTTAGGAATGTTAGTGACTGCTAGGAGAGGAACAGAGAATAAAACTGAAAACATCATTATAGCACTGAATAAATTCACGGAACATCCCCATCTCCAATTTTTTTATGTGGTTTGTGTTCCTTTGTCCCTCCCGTCATCAGTCCCTCCATCTCAAAAAAAAAAAAAAGGACTAGGAAAGAGGTAAAATGCAGAGAAAAGTGGTAAATATAATTCAAAGTTTACAACAATGTATGTATTGAGGTAGACTGAGTCTCTGTACTGTGAAAAAGAAACAATGTGCAGGAAATCTGTGATACAGACTTCTTAAATTGTGGGTATCAAAACAGGAAATAGTTTACTATTTCTCCTCATACAAGGACTGAAGATCATTAATGAAGTTATTAGCTAATAGGTTCAAAACAAATGAAAGATAGCATTTCTTTTTCTTTACAACATCTGCAAACTGGAATCTTAGTGCCATGGGTTGTTTTGATGCAAAAGTTTACATAGGTCTGAAAAGTGAGGAGAAGAATATGAGAAAGAAAAATCCATCAGGACTTATTAAACAAGGTTAACAGATGTATCTTGGTTCAAATACCTTAGCTCTTAGCTGCAAAATAGCTAGAAACTAGGAGAGCATACAGAAGAAATATAATTCATTATAAACTTGCCTTGTTCTTCCCTTCATTTGTGCCCAAATGTTGTTACGGAGAGAGAAAGATACTGGGCAAGGTGAGGTTTTGGTCTAATCCAGTTTCCAGTCATTCCCACTTTTTAAAAAAATAAAATCCAAGGTTCTTGCTTGAGGACGTGATTGATGTTTCCTTTAGGCTGGTTAATTCCTTTCTGTGCTTTCCAGAATCTGCCTGTAAACATCTGATGATTGCTGTGGGAAGCAATCATGTTGAATCATACCCATTGTCCTTTCAGCCACTGCTTTGTGTCTCACTGTGCCTATGCATCCTAGTAGAAGTGTCTTTTTTTTCTCATATAGAATACTTCCATAGCTATGGTGTGTGGTGCAATTGTGGGAAATGCTGGAATTACTAAAAGGATACTGTGAACTCTGAAATCATACAAGTTCTTAGAGACACTGGTGATATGTAATTAGGAATACTTTACTGACTGTTTAAATGCTCTTCTTTTTTTTAATTACATCTTTGTTGTAAAATTGAAATCTAGAGCTACAAACATTATGTAGTGTTAGCTAATGCCTTATTTTGACTACAGAATTTCCAAACCTTACCCCATGTTTGCTGTCTTTATACTCCTCAGGAGAAACAAATTGAGTACTGAATACACCCAAGCATGGGAACACCTCCAAATGCATGTCCCAGAACATTTGTATTGTGCTCATAAAAGCAGCAATGGCGTATTGTACATGTGGCAGATAATGACATATCCAAGCCTCATTTGAACTCCATCTGCTCTGGACATCCTACACTCAAACAAGCTCGCTCGAAGATGTACCCTCAGATGGCCTGAGCAGATCTGTGCTATGTCCTGCAGACCTCTCTCTATCCAGCATTTCCACCCCCCCGGCTGGGAGGCAGCCTGTTGGAGAGCACTGCCAGCCTGCTGATTTACATCATCCCAAGGTTGCTTCTACTTACTATGGGACACACTTAGAAGAAGCTGTACAATGGAATAAGCAGCTTATTTGTCAAGTCATACAAACATTTTATGGTCTCTCTTTAATCAGTATAAAGCACTTTGCAGAATTGTAGGTAAGCAAATACTCCGCTAGAGGGGCTTTTTCTGCCTTTCCCTGCTGTGTCCAGTTATATGCATCTCCTAACCTTGAACACGGGGTAAGCAATCTCCTGCTGTTCTTCTCCTCTACTCTGTAGTGTCTAGTGGTGTGGAATAGAGTATCTAAATGCCTGTCACGGACTGTTCTGCACACATGGGTGCAAAAAGGCAGGTTAGTGGGAAGTACACAGAACTGGTGACATACTGAGTTACTGAACAAATGTTGGTTGCTTCAAGGCTGTAGAAGGCAACACATACAAATGTTAATTCACAATGTTGATACAAATGCTCTCCTCTTTAAAGAAGCTTTGGGATGCCCTCAGCCATGTGGTTGTCATGTAACAGCACATGGCCTTTTTCATGTAACAATTTGTAACCCTTTTTATCTTCTTGATTAGTATTACAGTTAACTTGCAGAATTGGAGAATATTTTACTTGAGTTTCAGACATGACCTCTTTTCCTTGCTCTTTCATTTAAATAGTTTCATTAGTGTCTGTCTCACTAAGGCCACTTCTGATAATGCAGTTCTTGCTTTTGTGACTTTTCATTCCTTTGTAGAAGTTGCCACCGTGAGACTTTTGTTGTGTCATTGGAGAATTTCTTATTGTCAGAGTTGCTAAATAGGAATAATGCAGCTATTAGTATTTTCAGATGCAGAAGGGTAACTGACACAATTGAAAGATGTTTTCACCACAGTTTGTGATACAGTGTATCTGGTAAGGTGGTATTCAACTTTTCATTTGTCTGAAAAGAGAAAGGAGAGTCTGTTTTTTTCCAAACTGAAATGAGTTTATTGAGCCTGATCTACACTCTGCTAGATGATGAAACCTAGAGATTTTGCAGATGGAGGAGGAAGTATGAGATCAGTGGCGTCTAGGACAAGACTTGAGTACCTACTGCTATTGGAGAGCAGGTAGTGTGGCAAACAAGATCCAGTGCAGAACAGGGATGTCCCAGGCCAGCCCAAGGATGTTGAGGTGGTTGTTTGGCAAGGACAGAGGGGTATTGGCATGCTGGATTGTATTCACCTTGAGTCAGTCTTACTACTTACTACCTTCTTAATTTGAGCTCAGATTTAGCTCTAAATTTGCCTAGATTTAAAAACAAAACCTGTAACTTCCTGGTAGCCTTTTCATTTTAATATGGCTGTCTTTGTTGTTGTTCTTTTCTTACAGTGAACAAAACAAGTGTGGTTAAAATTGAGTTGCTAGCTCATTTATTTGGGGTTGTTCTTTTCATTGCAAGCTCAGGAATAAAAAAGGGTACGGTTGGAAACTGTTGTGAGCTGTCAGCTCAGATCGAGTGTGGTCCGTGCAGCTCAGTGCAGCACACAGGGTTTACTGCACACAAAAGAGAAGGAAGTATAGTTAATTCTTGCTGCACTGTTTTCTGTGAAATCTGAAAAGAATGCTAGGAGGATTTTGATTTTGTTTCTGTTTTTGTAAAAACTATTTAATGTTTCTCAGGGTACTGTTCTCAACAAACCAGGTGTCATCAGAACCCAGACCAAAACTCAGCCCTGCTTTTCCTAACACCTTGTGATGCACTAGGAGCCTGGCAGGAAAATCTCAGTCATCCATCCTTAAGCCGTCCTATTTTGCCACCATTTCCCCTGAACAGTAACCCAGCAGAGTCCTGCCCCACGCTGGTCTCGGCTGCAGGCTTTTCAGTCAGCACCGATAATTAGACTTTGAGATAAGCCATCTGCTTACTGGCCCCCAGTGGTCTGTGGGCTTGGCACGGAGCTGCGGGGGCCAGTGACAGGTCTGCCTCAGGAGAGGCTTGGCAGTGACACAGCAGCTGCTCGCCGAGATACCGAGCGCTCTTGCAATTGAGCACCTACGTGCTGGGGGTTTTAAAATATCCCTGGCCAGGAGGAGCACATGGTGCTCCCATAAACAGCAATTGCAGTCCCTCTGAAGCATGCACTAATGGAGGAAAGTCAGGGTGGGAGGGCAGAGGGCTGAATTCGGTAATGAATTCATTATTTCATCATGCTTTTGAGCATCCATGCAGGGATGGGAAGGCATGTTTTGCCCAAGTTAATTCTGGCTGATTATGAATGGAGGAGGGCAGGGTAAAACCTGCCTATTAGATGTTTTTTCTGTGGTTTTGGCAATTTTGTCCCCTTTATATAGATCAGCAGTACGCAAAGCTGTATTTGCAATGTGATAGATAGCTCAAATTGACACCTTATTGGAGGATTAGAAGTACTATGCATCTACCTGTACTGTGATTGAGAGACCTGCTTACCTATAGAGTCACTTCCAATTCTGCCTTTTGTTTCTCCTGTTGCCTCATCATTTGGCTAGAAATCCCTCCTTATTGCAGGCTCCCTTCTGCTGTGATTCTGACATTGGAGTACAAAAGCTTCATCATCGTCATCATCATTATTATTATTATTATTGTTGTTGTTATTATTATTATTACTACCTCAGTCTAGTCCAGTTGGACAAATTGGTGAACAAAGAACCTGTCTTTTTCCTCTTTTTCCTGTTGTGCATTGAACATCTTGTGTGAACAGAGAGGTATAAATGTTTGGTTTCTTTTCTTTTCAAAAGCGAGCAGCATCTTAGCTCAAATCAGTCTCTTTCTGCCTGGCTAGATTAACAGCAGGATAGCTGCAATTTTTGTTTTATTAGACAGGAAACTTCTTACTTATAAGGGTAGTCCTATGAATTCCAGCTCTGTGGGTCACCTGGCTTCAAGAACATCCTGGAGGGTGTAATGGCCTCATTCTGGACCTAGGAAGAAATAGAAGTCCTTCTATTAACTTAACAGACAGAAGCTTAAATCCTAATATTTAGAGACTGATTTAATTTACTTTTCTAGTGATGAGGTTAAATTGCCAACAATTGCAAAGAGAGGACTAGGTGCCCCCCTCTGCCTTCAAAAAAAAAGGAAACAGAAATGTTGGTGTTTTAGTTACTTGGGACATACTTCTGATTCTGCAGTGATGGAAACTGTGAAAACACACATGTTCAAAAGCAGATGCAGCACTGACTGCCATATGCAGGGTGGGGGCAGTGTGGTGTGAGCAGATGCCAATCCATTGATTTAATTACAGCTGGGCTCTGATATTCCAAGCAGCAATTTGCCTTTCTGCCTTCCTGGCTGGATGAGATGACACTGGTAGGAACAGAGGAAAAGGGCTCAGGAATAAGCAAAGGATAACAGGGCAAAGAAAAAAAATTAGGGACTATCAGTGAAAACCACATCAGATTAACAAACTTTAATTATATTTAATTTTAATCCTTAACATTTATCTAAAAGGTGATTGAGGGAAGGTTTATTAGGATTCTGTGTCCCCACAGCCCTTCTTTGAAAGAACACTGAACAAGATGATTGCTTACGTCTCTAATTAGAAGTTTTTCCCCTCTTGATCACCTAAAGTCAAATTCATTTACTCTGCTTGAAACAAGGATTTAATTTGATTTTTTTTTCATCAAAAGATGTCTCTCAAACATGATACAGAACCACAGCCTGCTAATCAAGACAGAACCCATTACCAGCCCAGTTTTATGAATATTCACATCAGAGGGCAGCACCAACCTCATTAGGAAGGGTGTTGCAATAATTATTAAACTGTTGGAGTCCATTACGATTCAGAGTGCTGTAATGATGACTGATACCCACTGAGGGCAGCTGAGAAGAATACAGAGCATAATGACCTCACCTTTTTTCATAAGCTTATAGGGCTTTTAAAGGCTTTCAGTTTATATAGTTTGTATCTTTTTAATCAAGTGCATGAAAGTGGTCTTAATATCCTTGATTCTCTTGCACAAGTGATGTGAAGGGAAACACAAGAGCAATTAGGGAACCTGGAGGTTATGTTTGGGTGATATGGTAACTCAGTAATATGAATTCTTTCAGATCTTAGGTCTCCATTAATGAGTAGATTCTTGTCAGTTAGACTAAAAGCTCAAAATTGATAAGCTGGATCAAGCCCCTTCTGTTCCTTCCTTGTAAAGTGCGAAGATGTAGTGCTCCTAAACCTGAGTTGGATCGTTTGGGCAGCAGAACTGCTGTAGTTAATGGACCGTCAGCACTGTCAGCATAAGCCCTTTCTTCACTCCTCTTTTGCTTTCCTGCTCTGAGAATAACATCCACTTGAGGTTAAGTGTTGCTACAAACAATTTGCTACCCTTGTCTTGCTTTCTTCAGATCCCTGCTTTAATGAAGCACAGTGAAAGGAAGTTAGCCTGAACTCTCCAACTCACAATCCCAATACTGCCTTAGTTATATTTACATAAATTAATTCTGTGCAAATTAGCATAGTATTGGTGGATTTTTTTTTTTGGCATTTACAATAACCTGGAGGACGTGTGTAGCTGTTAGTATACTATCTGAGCTCAGAAGGAGGTTTCTGATCCCAGCCTTCATGTAATAATGCAGTAACTCTACCTAACCAAAGAAATTTGTACGATTGTTGCAGTGTCCAGTAGCTGAGAGAGATGTCTACTGCTTTTTTTTCTGTCCTCAAGACAATTTACTACCTTAATTATATTCCTCTGTTCTCCTTGCATACTAGAGATTATCTTTCAACCCAGGAGGAAGCTCTGTCTGGAGTCCTGTGGGATCTCTCTTTGCTCAGCCCTGAAGGGTGCTGCAATTTGTGGAGGTTGCATGTGCCACCTGTTCCTCCTGCAGGCTGGGACTGGAACCGGAACCTGGATGTCTCTTGCAGCACTGCAGGCTCAATGCATCTGTTTTAACATGTTTTTAATTGACATTTCTTGCTACAATCTTCTTTGCAAGAGACTGTTAATGCAACTGGTGAGGCTGATTGTGAATTATTCTGTGATAATGATGCTATAAAAAGGAGGCATTATGGACAACTAATTGTACATTTCAAGCGGGATAGCTGTGTGCCACAAAGAGCATCTCTTTCTTTGTTCTTCTTCCAACTTGGCTTTGGCACTAAACTGTGAAGGATCTCTCTTAACTTGAGAGCTCTCACTTCTTCAGCTTCCCATCTTGTGTGAAGCGAATGTGTCCTAGTTGGTTGATGCACAGTTGTTACAGCTGTTCACAGCAAAAGTAACATCACTCTTTGTAGGATAGAAGAGGAAGGAGCTTCAACCAACTACAGTGTTAATTAAATCTAGTGAGGGGAGTGGAAATGTAAGGGGTCTTGTAATAAGCAGGGTGGAATCTGATTTTGATTAATGATATTGCCAAGTGGATTAATTAGAAGATTAACTCAAATACTACCTAGAGGAGTCTGTAGAGAAGAATGTCTAGCATTTCAACAAGGGAAACTGCAGTAGGCATCTTACAAAGACTGGGACACATCTCCTTTACAGTGATTTGGCAGAAATACCAAGTTGTGAAGCAGCCTGTGTCTGGCAGCTGAGAACATCTCGTAATTAGACTGTTTGCACAACACTTGGCAGGAGAACATATCTTGTTTAGGATCTTTGGGGATGTCCCTCAAGTAAACCTTTCCAAGATGAGTATTTAGACTAAGCCTTTACGTTTATGTCATGTCCTGATTCACCCCAGTTTACAGGTTTTATTGCTGGTAGCATCAACCATTTATCCAGTAACACTGGTGTTCAGCAAAGACAGTTTCTGTTCTGAGGTGAACAGAGACAGATTTTGGGCAAACCATCACTGGATGAAAAAATTATTGTCACCACTTCCTGTGTGAACTTTGTATTTTGCTGAATGATGCAAGGTCACCTTCTCAGGTTGATGTATGCCTTCATTATATGTGGCAATAAACAACAAGTGGAAGAACTGCAGTTCAGGCATTCCATGTCTTTTGGAATCGTAGTTACAATTTATTTCTAAAACAAGCATAGAAAACTCATCAGTACTTGGTTTGAGAAACAACCATTTCTTTAAACAGGGAATTTCGCTTGCCCTGGATTACATTCCATGTGTCCTTTTAAACAGTTCTATTTCAAATAAGTCTATCTTAATTGATCCCCTGAGAGCCTCTGAGAAGTTCCTGCTGCACCAGCTCTTGCTCATTAATGCGTTTTACTATTAATGAAGATATGTAAACACCAAGTTGTTTAAAAAAGGGCTTCACCTCCATTATTTCACAATAAGCCTGCCATTCCTACAGATATTTGCTGATGTTAGTTAACAAGAATGCCTGTTTCTAATGATCATCTTGCCCTGCAAAATAACTTGTGATACATTTCATGGAAATGAATGAGAAGCAATATATCAGCTCTGGTAGTGATATCTGGGGCATTGTGGGAAAGCAGAGTTTGCTGTTCTCTCAAGGCTTCAATTCTCAGGAGACGTTAAGATGCTAGCTTCCCATCTGCACTGACTTTTGATAGTATTTCAGTACTTGACTCTTTTTATTTTCCTTTAAAAATCTTCACTTAGGTGATTTGTGTGATCCTGAAATTCTTAGAGAAATTATTTTTCTTATACACCTCTTAAACTTGAATTACTGACTTTTTTTGATCACTCTTGAGTACAGCTGCCATTTGTAGCAATTCATTTTGCTTGGCCATTGACAGACCCCTATAAATCCCTAGCCAGAAGAGAGAGGGAAGGTAGAAGAAATGCACCCACCTTCTGAGAGTTAATTGTATGCAAGACAAATGATCGAAGGGTTTTTGAAAGCAAATGGAATTAAAGCACTAACACAATAAGTATAAAACTTGAAATATTTTTGTTAGCATCTCTTCAGTATCCATCCCAATTGATCCTTCTTGAAGCTTGTCCGTTTTCTCTTTGTTAGGCATCAGAGGATGACTAACATGCTGCTGTTCAGAAAAATGAGGCTTTTATTGGCAGTAGTCATCTTATGCAGTAGTACTGCTATTTTTAAATTATAAGATGCATTTTGCACATAAATCTGTACTGATTTCACTGTACCTTTTTGATTATTTTCCACAGAAAGCACAGTAACCTTATTCTTCCTCTAAGGGTTGGTTTTAAGTAATTTTTGCTCCACTGATATATAATGGAACATTTTCAGGAACACTGGACATCTGTTTCTTCTGTTGGTTTTAGTGGGATCTGTTCTGTGTTTGAGGAATGGGTCGCTTTTGGTGTCCCAATGTACAGCTTGGAGTTCAGCTTTTGGCACCTAGCTTTGGCAGTTGATAAGATCTCCTGCAACTTAAAGCAAGAAGTTTGACCCTGCTTAAACAGACAAATATTAAGCCAGGAATTTTCAAGGGGCTTGGTTATTTCTGAAAACTGCAGGAGTACAACTCTGCCTGTCCCCTTCAACTGATCACAATGATTATGTGACAGTTGGAATTTGGGACTGTGTTTCCCTGAAGCATCCAGAAAAACAATCCAATAGATTGCCCATCTCCTGTTTTCCATACAACATAGAGATTCTTCTTTGGGATTTCACAAACTAAAGGTGTTCCAAAAGTAGACTCTAGAAATGGGCTGTGTTCTCCTTTTTTCTTTCTAAGTGACTGCCCTCTTTCAGCTCATTTAGGAGAGTAGGAGGAGAATGGTTTGTGGTATTCTCTCTTGTTTATGGGCTCTTCAAATGATTTGTGGATGGACAATTGCCTTTGGACAGGTACTGACTTTTGGTAATGCTTTAGATTGAAAGAGTGATTTCCACATGTGCAATTTCAATGTAACTGTTGGAAAATCTGTTTCTGACACGTTCTTTCTGATAAACCCCTTAATACTCATTGTCTTCAGGGATAGGACACATTCCCCACATATAATTAGTCTGTCTCATTTCACAAAAAACCTAAATGAGTACTTTTCCATCATGTCGAAGCTGTCTCATTGCTTTCAACCCACAATCCAATTTCTCATTTCAGGCTTCCTCTGTGAAGACAAAACTCTGTGCTCAAAGAAGAGAAAGGAAGTGTGTAATGAATCAAAAATAGATTCACTTTATAGTGTCTTATGTCTAAATGCACATCAGGGTATGTTGTTTTAGTACTTATGCATTTATGTTTAACATCTGTGTTATGTGTAAGTCTCTGAGTTCTTTACTATTGTGAAGATCTCTAAGGCGTGGCACAGAGCAAACTTCAGCCAGCTGGAACTGAAGTAGATTCTTACCTGTGAGAAGGGGAAATAACACACGTATTTGCCTACTCATGATATGGATCTTTATGTGTCTGTATTTGGCATACATATGTGATGTTAGATCCTTTAGGATCTACAGTTACTTAAGTATTCTCAGTTTAATAACCTGCTTTCAATCACTTAATTTTGCTTACCTTATTAACCTTGGCATTAAATTCTTGGGCTTTTTTTCTGCCAAAGGTAAATATTTTGAAGAATTTTTAAGGACACTTCTCTGACTACAAGAGGGGTGAATAGAATGACTGAAGACAGTGTGTAGGGGTTTTTTCAGAGCTGAGTAGTATCAGTAGGATTGCATGAGTGAGAAGCTGAAAGTTATCATGGAAGTACTTGCATGTGTCAAGAAGTGATTTTGCATGTTCCAGTGAAGACTGGCTTGGTGCTTACAGTATGACTCCTTGAAGACCCTTTACCTGATTTATTGTATGACTTCAGCAAGAAAAGGTGTCCAGCTCTGAAAAAACATGCAAGACAAATACTTTTGATTCGTGTTCAGTAGAAAGTGGGCCCTCTGGACCTTGGTGTTATGTATGGAGTTTTTTTTCTAGCACTTCTGTCTAAGCATGCAAGGTGAAAAAAAGCCTGAGAATAGTGTCTTCCACATATTTTAATGTTCAAAATTCAGGCAATAACAGCACTAGTGCTGCATGCCAGCCTTGTTGCTTTTTCTTTATGTGAATATGTTTGTGCATACTGTAATCTAAATGCCTTGTTGCATGGCGCCTCCCAGACATGTGCATTTTTGTACAATCCTTAAATCCCTTGGATAGTACCTTTTACACTCCCTTCATCTTCTCTGTTTTCTGCTCCTCTCACTGTTGTTATGGTTTAGAATCGTAGGGTTTTTTTCCTGTGACTTGGATCTTGTCATCCCATCCATTGTATGCAGAAAGGGTGACCCATAGAAAGTAGCAATGGAGTGCATGTGATTCTTCAGAGGCACAAGTATTTGTCCAAGTGGTTACAGCTGCATAGGGCTGGGGCTGCAGACCATAAGCTTGAGTTGTACACATCATGTTCAAATAATAACCTTACTTGCATTAGATGATTTCCAGAATTACAAGGACTACGAAAAGGCATTTTTATTGGAAAAATAATGTTGCCAGAATACATGTATTTACTCTTAATCCTGGAAAGTGCCTACATATCTGGAATTTTACTAAAAGATCATTTTTATATGCTTAAGAACTATTGTAGGGATGTTACAGGTTTTAAAACACAGCAGTTACAATTTTTCTTTGCTGCCAGGGCATGCACAGTTGACTTAGAGTATTAAGGTGACCTGGTTTTATAGGCCATATGGAAAATACTACCAATAAAATACCTCAGAAGTCTTTAAAATAGCCTAAAATAGAGCAGCATGGTGGATGGTATAAAAATTATTTCTATTTTGTTTGAGATGACCAGTATAATTTGTTTCCCACCTCTTTAAGCCTTTTCATCACACCACGCTACCTTGTATTTGTTTCATTCAAAACCTTTAGAAACTCCTGGCTTGAAGGTACTGGATAGTAAAGAGAGATTATGGGTGATGAATGGATTGAAAGAAACCATGCTGAGAAAGGCTTGGGGATACTGGTAGATGAAAAATTAAATATGAGCTGCCAACATGTGCTTGCAGCCCAGAAAACCAGTCATAGCCTGGTCTGTGTAAAAAGCATGGCCAGCAGTTCAAAGGTGGTGATTCTCCCTCTCAGTTCTGCTCTCATGAGACCCTACCTGGAGTGCTGTGTCCTGCTCTGGGGTCCCCAGCACAGGAAGGACGAGGACCTGTTGGTCCTCCAGAGGAGGGCCACGAAGGTGATAAGAGGGATGGAGCACCTCTCGTATGAGGACAGGCTGAGAGAGTTGGGGCTGTTCAGCCTGGGGAAGCATCGGGGAGCTGTTACTACAGCCTTTCAAAATGATAAAAGGATCTTAAAAAAGGATATAGAAAGACTTTCTCCCAAGGCCTGTAATGACAGGACAAGAGATAATTGAAAGAGGGTAGACTTAGAGGAAATTCTTTGCTTAGAGGGTGGTGAGGCCTTGGCACAGGTTGCCCAGAGAAGTTGTGGATGCTCCATCCCTGGAAGTGTTCAAGGTCAACTTGCAAAGGGCTATGAGTAACCAGTGGGAATAGACTAGATGATCTTCAAAGGTCCCTTTCAACTCAGACTCTTCTCTGATTACACCCATGGCTCCATCGTGTCATTAGTTAAGTCTCTTTTGCATTCAGCAAAGGCAGAGGAGAGGCACCTGGGATGTTAGAATTCCTGGTTTTGGGAGCTGTGCCCTTTTATAGGAAAATCTTTCAGAGGCATTGCATCCTGATGAGATATCTACCCTTAGTGATTGTCTCATGGATTGTTCAGTTTAGTTACACAGCAGTTGTGCTTGAGTTGTGGTAATGCAAAGGTGACACAGTGCCCTGTTGGAGTGCTGTGACGTGACAAGGCAGCCAGCAGTTTGATAGGCACTTCTAACTGACATGTAATGCCATAGCTAAAGCTTCTCAGTCCCTCCAGCAAAGTATAAGCCTTGATAATGAGCTCATGTATTTTGTTTGTGAAGAACGGAACATCTGAAAACAGTTCAACTTATATTTAATATTGATGGTGAAGAAAAACCATGCCAGTGCCAAACACAACCTAAAATTCAACCAGTTTAAAAAATAAAGCAGTCATTTTTCTCATGTGATTTTTCATTCCTGTCTCTAGCAAAAAATGTAGGGGAGGTGGCAGGTTTTAGCTGACATGTTGGCATCATCTAAGAGGTTTAGCTGCAGTGAGAGAAAAGCCAAGCTGACTGGGAACCTATAAAGTACCCTTTTGCATCAGTAAATGTATGCAGATGTGCAGGTGGGAGGTTACAGATCTTCTGTTAGCAAAGCTCTAACAGTCAGATTTGCATCTCACAGTTCAGGCACTAAAATAATTTCCCGTAGTAGTGGGATTTCAAATTAGAATATGAGCATGTGGAAGGGACAAGTGAGTAGGCTTTTACATAACTGAACAGTTGAACTTAACTTGCGGAGCACATCTGCTGGGGCGGTCTGTCTCGTAGAGTTGCACCATCAGAAATGTCCTGCATAAGGTTAGAGAAGGACTGCTAAGGCCATATCTGGTTTCATTCTCTTTAGCTCAGGTGTTGTGTGGATGGTTTAGTCAGCTGGAGAAGATGAATCTTAAGGGCCCATTTACCTCAGTTAGACCAGTTTTCTCTGGAACAGAAAAACTAGTTTATTTAGTGTGCAGGTGATCCTCAAAAGAAAGAGATATAAAGGCAACTTTTCCCACAGATATTGAAGTCCCAGCGTTTTATCGTGAATCGCCCCAATATCATGAATCAGCAAACATGGCTGCTCCTACATTAACTAAAATAAGCGGGGGGGAAAGGTGACATTAAAATGCAGAAATTTTAAGTGTAACTGATAACCTCGTTGGTGTACGTGCCCTTGCACTTCATAACCGGTGAAACCTAATTGTCATTCAGAGTAGGAATTTGCACGGGGAAAGAGAGGCTGGTGGCTGGTTTGGGATTTTTTCAAGGAATACAGCAAGAGGAGGCGTGTCTCTCAATTGCGTATCTGTTTCTAGTGGATTTTCAAGAAACCCAGTGTGCTGCATCAAAGACATGCAGAGGGGTGGCTGGGAAAGATTGTCTACCTGGTAATGCCATCTTTTTATGACATTTAGCTACAGCAGAAAACAGATCACAGATCTGAGAGAAAACAGCCTAATGAGAGTATTCAGAGGTGTTGAAATAAAGATAATATTGTCTAGGTGGTGACATAAAAGACAACTTTGTGTCTGGAATGGTAATGAGGATGTTTTCACCTTTTAAGCTCCTGACAGACTGAAGTAAAGAGGGGAAGAAGTATAGACGAAAGGGAAGAGTCAGTGGTGGCCAAAACACAGGGTTGGACAGATCATAAAATGCTGGCAAAGGGAGCTACCAGAAAATGCTGGAAACTGCACCCATCCTGCACCTTGCCCTATATTGTAAAAAGTAAATAAACGGTAAAGCCATGGTTTTACCATCTGCAAACTGGCTGATAGTTAGCTCCAAATGAGTGTAGTCTAAATAAAGGTCTTAAAGAAACAGGGTACAGAAAGCCTTCTGTCAACACCCCTGGCAGACCTTTCCCAGGACTGTTGCAGTGAATGTTTGAGCACCATCACATGCACTGTGATGTTTGTAGCTGTCTGCAGGCACTGCCACATGGGGTTCTGCTGCCTGCTGAGAATTCTGCCAGCAGCAGGGCAGGTTTTTTCCTCCCGTGAGATCCTTCCCATCTGATTTCTGCTGCCTTGGAGCTGCTGCATGACTTACCTTACTGTCTTGCAGTGCTTCCTCACAGCCATCTTTTAAACATGCCTTTCTATATGGTAAGTTTTGTAAGAGCTATGGTTGGTTCATAGCACACAATTGCTTGGAAGCTGTGTTAAATCCCCTCTTTTGGTTAGCAGAATGAAACCTGATATCTTGACCTAGAAATTGAAAGAAAAGAGGCAGAAGGAAAAGGAGAGTTAGTGGATTAACCCAACAGAGTAGCTGAGATGAAGGTTCCATGTTTCATTCTGCTGCTGTTTCAACAAAGAGAGGTTTTTCTTTAAGTGTCTGCTTTAACCCATGTGGATGGATCTCTGCAAGTTGGTGACCCAGGAGAGCAAAGAAATTTCATCTGTACCAAAGAAGTGCACAGGTCCTTTTTTATCTCTTTCAAACTCATTTTAAAAATACATTTCCATTTTATTTAGTGAGAATAATGAAATGCCAAAGGTGAGAGGTTAAGAAGACAGAGGTAAACAAGAAAGGGAAAATGTTTTCTGGTTAGCCTAATGGAGAATGTGGTTAGAAAAAAATATTGCACGTGGCAGGGGCCATGAGGGGAGGTTCCTCTGCTGCCAGTGAGAGAAGGAGCAATTCAACGACCAAATCTTTCAGTTATATTATAAAAATAAAAACCCCAATTATCACTGGGGTTCTGAAAGTACATGAGGCTTCTGTGTATTTTGTGGGAAGCTTGGGGTTGGCCAGTGGTGGTCTAATCTCCATATTATTCTGAAGGATTCTATAAATAAATAAATAAATAAATATTGGTGTTTATTTCCTGTCTTGTAGGTGACAAAGGTCTGCACATTTCCTCTAGACAAGCCTGTTTCCTATTAAGAAGATGCTGATCATTGACATTTAACATCTGTGTCCAATAGAGAGCACATAGTTCTCTGTGGGAACTTAGATTTGGGAAGGAGGCAGGGACCTAAAATTGTTTGTGCTCCACTGAGACATTCACATTTACTGATGTCTGAGAGATGCTTAAAGGGCTTGCCTGGTAAATTATTCTGCGGTCTTGACTCTGGGACTGCACATTGGAAAGATCATATTTTGCCGTTAAATGAAAAATAGAGAGGATGTCTGTCTCCCTGGTCTGCCTGTGTGATGGTTTTGCTGGCACCATCTATCTTGCAAAGCTGTGACCTAAGAGGTAAAACCCTGTGTGACTGAGTGTACCCTGCTTCTGGTCCAGCTGTACAACGATCATTAAAAGAGCTCTGACCTTTCAGTTTCTTTCCTTATGTAGTTTCTGGTGTGATCTAACAACAGTAAAGTAGCAGCCATGGAATTGGTATTTCCCCAAATAATTTTCTTCTGTTGATTGAGAAACACTGCTTCCTGGCCAAGAAACTCACAACAGTTTGTACTAGATTTTACATACAATTCTGTTTTTCTTAAAAATTCAGCAGTTTCTCTTTGCTTGTGTTTTGAAACATTCAGATACAGTAATTTTTAATTAATGTTAGTTTTTATTTTTTACTTCCAGAAGTTTAAAACTGTAATTTGATTTGTTTGCAACTTATAAGCTTGGAATTTTTTTTTTCTTTGGAGAACCCCTTTATTTTACTCATATAATTTTAGTCTATTCAAGTCAAAGGGCAGTTCAGGTACCTGCTCTCTCTTTGCATTTAGACAGTGTTTGAGGTGGAGGTCTGTAGTTTATCAGAGAACTGAGATGTGACACCCGAGCTGCTTGGCACTGCCAGAAATACTGATTACCTGGACAGTTACATGGTTCAACTGCCTTGTCTCCCTTAGCAAGCATTTCAGTGAGGGTGTCCAGGATCATCTTGTGCTTACGGATTTTCTTCTGAATCAGGGAGCAAGTCCTGAAATGAGTGCCCTTACATTTGTCAATGACCAATTAACTGAAAGTTTCAAAATTGCAATGATCTTTTATTTGGAGAAATGTACATAGGTTAGAGAGCTACATTATCATCCAGAACAACTGGTCTACACAGCTAAACAAATTGTCTAGTAAGGGATGATCATAGGAGGATTATGAACAGAAGAAGTGCCACCTGAAACAGGGAGTAAACAAGTCATACATTCCAAAATGGAGGTTTTAGCCTGACACACGTACAGAGACGATGTTCAGTACAGTGGATGATTCTTTATCTGTACATTGGCATATTTTCCAAATCATAACATAGAAGCTGGAACTTCTAGTTTTTCTAGTGCCACAGTGTGTTGCCCTACACTTGTCAAGCAGAATATAAAAACTCAGAATATGAGAGTACAGACATGAAGAAATTAAATAATAAATTTATAATCTTATCACGTCATAACTCCACGTGTCTGTATTGCATGGTTTGAGATGGACTTCTGACAAGAATAAATTCTGCTCTTCAGTTGGCTGACGATGCACACTTCTTGATCTTTAAGTAAGAGTGAAGGCTTGAGGCAAAAGATGTCAGTTCTGTAATAGTAGTTAAAATATATATACATCTAAAAGAATTGCAGTTAGGCTTTCAAGGCCTTCACTTGTAGTCTGTGGACAGGACAAAGTCTTACCATGAAAAGAAAGGAGATCCAGGAGTGTCAGACCCTGGACATGAGTGGGAATGAAATCTATTTGTAACCTTTGAACCCAAATTCTGAGGTTGCCATAATAATGAGATTATGCAGTTGCAGATTTTGTATAAAAAATAAGAATACCCATAATTGTTCCTAATGAGCACACACTCAAGCTATTTTTTTATTTATACTCCAGACAAGATTCTCCTTTCATCACATAACTCTGTGAACTTAAGCTTTATACATAATGCTAATATTGCAAGCCTTGTGACAAAATAAAAAAAAATATTGGCAAATCTGTGAGTAGAAGATTAAGTTGCTTCAGATCATAAACATAATGAATTTTCAAGACGTATGATGACTTCCAAGTAATCTTTTGTCATTCTGGTTTTTTGAAGGTTTATGAAAATCACCTGAGAGCAAATAGCATGTAGAATGGCACAGGAGGGAGTTTTTCATCACTATGGTATTTATCATTTAGCACAACCTTGAGTTCTGTCAGACTTAAATGGCAAGCTCATTGTTAATTTCAAAGTTCAAAGTGTTCTTTAATCTTTCCCTTGTTTTGCACACTCATAAATAGCATTATGGTTTTCAGTGCCCAGTTCCAGGGTTCCCACCAGTACTGTCAGGTTGTCCTTGATAGGTGGGAAAATCCATCTTACTAAAGGTTTAAGAGGCCAGAGCATTGTCTGTCTCTGGAAACAAGGCCTATAAAATACAGCTTAACAGTAGGTCTGTTTGCAGTGTGGAGCCTGAACATATATCTGTTAAGTGCCTGAATGTCTGAGCTGAAGAAAGAAATTAAAATAAAGGAAATAAATACCCAGCGCTACTAAACACTTGCCAGAGAAGAAAGAAAATGAGCCACTCAATAAAATGAGCCACTTCTCCCCTTTTTAAGTTTTCTTAACAAGAATTATTTCTTACTTTTCGAAATATGCTCATGGTGTTTTCACTTCTAACTAAATGGAAAGAGGAACATTTTGTGAGAGGCTCTTGCATTCATCCCTCCTTCCCCTACAGCTTTCATGCTAATAAGCTGCACAGATCCCAGAAACAGTTTTCTGTGGCAGGTTTGTTAGTAGATTAAGTGGTCAAGGTGGATTTATGAAAGGATTTAGTATGTTTGAAGCTTTTGAGAGATTTTGAGTTTAAAACTCACTACAGTTGATTATTCCCAGAAGAGATAAAAGTTTGGAAAAAATGAGGGAAGTTTCCCTTCCTAAACCACCCAACTTGATCCCTTAAAATCTAATATAGATGAAAAAGAAAGGCAATGTTGACCTTCTCAATCCTGGAAATACAGTCTGGTTGCCTAGCTTTGGTGATAATTCAGCAGTTCTGTCTAGGAAGTGGGTCTGGAGCCCAGAGTCCCTGTAACCCCATGAACGTTTGGCTGGATTTCAGGCTAAATTATATTCAGATTGGTAAACTAGAATTTAAAATTTCCATTGCTAATATGCTTTATTTCCATTGCATTATTATACTGTTTAACAGCGTGCTGCCCGATTGACCAAGTCCATGTCAAACTGGAACGAATGCTCACAAAAGATGTTATGTCACCCCCTTCTAAAAAGCCACTGGAATTTCACGATGTCTGTTTGTCTTTCAACTGAGGTTCTCACTCTTCCACACAGACATTCACAAGTGTATAATAACCTTTGTTGTTGTAATAAAAATATCTTTAAGTATTTTAAATGATTTTCTGCTTAATGTTTTCTGTATTAGAAATGCATTTTCTCAATGGGGACTACAGGACAGAAACTGTTACCTTTTTCATGGGATCAGTGTAGGTTACTGTTGTTGGGACTATTTTGCAAATGCAAACTTTTTGAACTTTGGTTTATTTTTTGTTAATACAGAATACCAAAATACAACAGTAGTTTTTCAGCAATAGATAATTCTCCAAACTTTTAAGGGCACGGGGAAGATAATACTGAATACAGTCCCTGTACTGGTCTGATTAATGCCATACCTTCAGCAGTGGTGGTTCAGTTTCCTACCACCCATCAGCGTGCCTCCCAAAGGCAGGAAAACCAAATAAATACATGTATTCTGGACTTGCCACCATTGGGGCAAAATGTCAGCCTTAGAAAACCAATGATCAAATACCTCATTTAATTCAATTCTGGGAATGCTTATCAATTCTCATCAAAGATTGTCTATTCTGCCTTTATATGAGCAGCCACAATCAGCAGAATAAAAACTTGTTTAAAAAAGATGATGATAGAAAAGTGAGATTCCCCTGCTGAGACATCTGTAGCAGGGTCACATGTACTGGAAGGCACAGGGGAAGCAGAAGAGCTCAACCTTCTGAAAGATGCAGCAGTGTTAATTTAGTCTGTTGTTATGTAAGATGTACCACTCTATGCAAGCAGATGCAGGTAGAGTCACTGCTGAAAATAGTTGCTGGTAAAATACTCATAATTTTTTCATGTGTCAATTATATTTGCGAATGGCCTTAATTTCCCTTGTCTGTGTGACCTGGCCCATATTCCAAGGTCTCAGCTTGTAGGGCCATTTAAGGGCTTTCTGTTTTAGGAGTCCCAGGATATGGAAGTGCTGTTCCAGCCATTTATCTTTCTGCCATGTCAGCATCTGTTCAGCTCACTCATATCCCAGCTCCTTCAGCGCTTTGTGCTGTCCACTTGTGTGGGGAGTGAAACGGGAACTGAGGGGAAAGGGCAAATGGGTCCCAGCAGGAAACTCCAGAAGAAGGTGTGATACTTTTGATGGAGCAAAACAATACCTTCCACAAAAAGAATAATTTAATTAGGTGGACATTTTATTAGGTAGTTGTCAGGTAAAGAGCCTGTGGGATCATGCAGAGTTCTCAGGAATACTGCAGAAGGTATTCTCAGACTCTGCAGAAGGTTGGACATAGACTGGCTTGCTGGATTTAGGCTATCTTTTTGTTGTTTTTTTTCCTAATCCTAAGATTCTACAGAAGATCAGTCATCTCATTTATGTATATAACCAGCTTCTACTTTGAATTATTTTACTTGGAGGAGAGGGGTTGAACCGCTACCCTCTGGAGGTCTCATCCAACGTGAATGATCCTCTGGCTCTGTGATTCCATACTGCAGGCTGCCAGTTCATCTCCAACCATGCCTCTCTTTGCAGTCAGCAACTTTGCCCACAGCATTAACTTGCTTGTGCTATCTGGGGGCACCAGCTGGAGTAATTTGGAAGCCCTGTCTGTGAAATAAGTCACAAGGTGTTTTGTTTCTTAGCATGGATTTAGTTTTCAGGGCAGTGACCATTTCCAAAATGATGTCCATTTGTCTTTCATGCAAAAGTTCTCCTTTTCCCGAGACCTCATAAGCTTTATGATGATTATTTCTGGCTTTGGAAGTTACAGTCATAACAGTTCTTCAGGCCAACGCTAGCTTTGGTCCTGCATAAATTCTGTGGTGCCTTTTTTTTTGCTTGTTTGCAAGAAAATTTCTGAAATTCTCAGTTTCCATATTGTGATGAAATATAAATATTCTCAAAAGCACAGATTATAATGTGGAAAACCATCCAATTCCTGAGAATACTTTTGGTCAAAAATAATTTCATACTATTGCATGTAATCTTGACAAGATTTATACAAGGTCACTAACCTATCAGTAGATGCTGCAGTACCTTGTCACAAACTCAGGAAATTATATAATTTATATGAAATGGAACAGGTTTTATCTGTTGTTGCTGCTGGGTTTGGGACTTTTGCATTTGTGTTTGTGGCTTTGTTTGTTTTAAGTAACCACATCCTACAGACGGCAAACAGGGTTTAGAGTGTTTTCTTATTAAAGACAGCTATAATGCCGTCTGTTCTTAGCTTTTATGTTAAATACACTGACAACTGTGAAGCAGATTTCCTGTTTCCGGGAGATGAAGCTCAGCTGTGGGCTCTACTAGAACCATCCTGGTTAGGTCTACCATGTAGCTATGTTATTATATGTATACAGTCGTGTATGCATGTAGCTATTTGTAACCAGAACGGTTCTCAAATGAGGAAAGATTTCCTGATGGAACTGCTTTCAAAAAGAGCTCAAAGAATTTCTGCTTCTTGCAATAAAGCAATTCCTAAACTTCACAGGGTGTTTTAGCTGTGATATAACTCCTGTAAGATAATGTCTCCAGTCAGCTTTGCCTCTGACAGGAGTAACTTCTGCCCCCAACCATTTGCTCCCTTGCTCATCTCTTTTGTCAGTGTAAATGTTTGTGCAGCTTTATGGTAAATCAGACTGGGGAGCAGACATGGGTTTTTGGTCAGGGCAGCCTAAGGGTGATAAGAGGAGGCTGGGGTAGGGAGGCAGGACTGCTTTCAGCAACAGTGTCATTTTATGGCAGCTTTGCCCATTAGTGATACCACAGCCAGAGGCACTGGGACTTTTCAGAAAGGAAGCATCACTCATTTCCTGAAATCAACTTTTGCAAACCAGTGTAGACTTGATGAAGTGTGTGTTGGATAAAAAAAAACTTATCCCAATGCAAGGAACCAGTTTCCACTTAATAATACCCTGGATGGATGAAGTGCTATGTTTGACCTTTTAAATTGTCCTGTGTGCATTTGCCTTCAATGTGTGTGTGCACCTGCTTCAACACCAAGAGATTATAAACTTAGCTTGTTTCAGGCTCCTTAGTTCTGCTCTGAATCACGTCATCCATGGGCACAACACAGCTGTAATTCAGCTCTGAGGATGAAGAATATTGGGTCTTTTGCTCAGGGGGAGTCTCTCGATTCACTAGTCAGCTGCCAGGTATCCAGTCTGGGAGGCACTGAGGCCCTGGCACGTTCGAGGGGGTAGAACGTACATAAGATGACAGAGAGAGACCTCTTTCCACTTTACTTGTAAAGATACTGGATTGCAGCTGGAAGTAAGTGATAAGGAACATAGTAAAGCTGGAAATAAGCAGTGACCATCTTGCCTTCTTTCAAGTGTGTTGTGCCCTCTTGGGACATCAGAGAGCTTTCTGGTCTATAAAGGCCAGTAAATTGCTGATTAGTGAGCAGAAAGGAGCTGTAAATCCTTCCAAAAACATACTTTGCATTTTTATTAAGTAAAAAGTCCCCTTGAATGATATACAATCAAATGTGTTTGTATTTCCTATCAACTAAGCTAATTGATGCAACGACTCACTGTACAGAAAAGCTTCTCTCCTGAATTTCGTTGCTTCATCTTAGTCTAGAAAACAGATCCTTCTTGTAAACTGGCAGAGACCTTCAGGGCCAATAAATTACATAAGTTTTTAAGTCGAAATAAGCATGTTGTTTCATTGTTCTCTGCCCTTTCTCTGCTGCAAATCTAAACGCCCTCTAATGCTGCCCACCAATATAGCATGGGACATTTGCTCGTTCAGTGCTTTTGAACTGAGGAGAGCCTTAGAAAACCAAATTAACTTTATTCAGTGTGAGCTGTCAATACAGTCACAAATGTGGTCACCAAAAACAGTGAATATAGCAGAAATAGGGAGCAGCCATAGACGACCTCCAGTGCCTTCACAACAGCTGTTCATGCTAGCAACTTTGAGGTGAGGAAATAAAGTGGACTGGAATTCTAGTGCTACCAGGGCAACGTGAGGGAAAATCTGTGGGTAAGTGGCCTTGACCAACTTGAGGACTATGCTGACCTGTCCTTACTCTTTTTCACTCTGAATGGTTTTTAAAATCTTCCCCATTTTCGAGGGAAATAATTAAACCAGCTCGAGAGCAATCTGCTTCCAGGCTTTTCCTATATGGTTGCTTTAACAAAATGTATATTTTCATTAATCAAATACAAATGCAATTAATTTTATTGAAGTACTTTAATTAAAATGAAGACAATTCTGTGGAGAAAACACACTGAACTAATGAACCTGATTTTTTTTAAAGCATTTGGAATTGAGGTAATCTTTGGTTTCAGAGCATAGAACAAAAGTAATTTGAGTTCAATTAATTCTCTGTTTTCTAGACTGTACCTTTAAAATTCGTAGCAGCTGGTAAAAGAGAAAAAATAGTTCATTTCCTTATCTTTCCTTTTGCTTTCTTTACTTTAGCTGAATTTGGGAGAGTGACGGTTGCTCCAGTGGCAAGTGATTAGCTTGTCTGTGTCCTTTTTTTTATCATTACTTGCCTGTCATTTTCAATCCCCTTCCCTAATTCTTTTCTATATAACATCTCATATGCATGTCTTCTATCATCTGGGCATCCTCTTCCCCTCCTTTGCTTTACTTACCAATTTCTTTGCTTTTCTTTCAATTATGCTTATTACCAGCCTGTGCTGTCTAGAGTCATAAGTGTGCATGTTGCTTGGTTTTCCATGGCTTAGAGAGATTTGGCTAGCACTTTGTTAAATAGTCTGTGACTATGCCTTGCAGATGAACTACGTACTATTGGGAAAGATCTCTATGCTCAACTGGTACAGTCATCAAGGGTCAGCATAGCTCCTTTACTTTGCTTTGCATTAACTGAGTAGTTTTATCTCCTTTCTGTGAATTTGCTGACTGACATGCTACAAAACGTCTCTCTGTTTCTCTGTTTTTTTCATCTCCCATCTGGGGTGTGTTGGGACACAGAAGAGATTCGGTGTGAGATATCAGGGTTATGTTAGTGCTTGGATGTGGTAAGTACCTGTGTTAAGCTGAGCTGCTCTTTAAACTGAATCACTGCACTCAAATGTTGTTTTCTGCTATGCCAAAAAACTGTATCTGGGCCTGCTTTTTTTTCCTCCCTTTTTCAATCCATGGCACAACAGATAGGATAGCCTATTTGCTTTACGTTCTCAAGACAGACATGTGCAGCCAACTCCCTGAGACGATGCTAGGTCTTGCATCGCTTTGAAGCAATCCGTTTTTCAGTTTCCATTCAGTATACATGACATTCACTTAAGTTTTAGTGTACTGAAAAATAGCAAGGTTGTAAGTGTAGTAACGCAGTTCTGTTTTCTCACCAACTGTGCTCTTCCCCAACAGAAAGGAGAAGAGAATGGAGGAAAGTGAGAGGAAGCCCTAGACCTTTCCAGTAATTAAATGATACTGTTCATTTTGGGTTTAATGCTCTGTTAAGGAAAGGATCTGATGGGTAGTGCTGGTTTTGGAGATTTTAATCCAGTAGTCCCTAAGACAGATGAATCTTCACTTGCATTTTTTGGCAGCATGCTTCATATGTGACTGACTTATGTGCTGAGACAGCTAGGAGAAGCATGGTTGCAAATCCACGCTGATTTGTTTGTGGGGTTTTTTCTCTCTGCATGAAAACAGAAGTTACTTCCTATTGTTTTTCATCAATGTAAAACCAGAGGAACTAATCTAAAACTTTGTTTCCTCCTTCTCTTCCTTTTTTTTTTTTGTACTTTATTTTCATATGCTGCAACCCTTTATGTCTTGCTAGCTGTACCTCCAAAATGCCACGTCTGGTGCACAATGCCTACAACTAGGGTTGAAAGTAGGAAAACTGAGGACTTGCAGAATGAAGCACAACTCTGGCAACATCAGCAGATTCATGATCTGCCCTGCTCCTCCCTTTCCTACTCCTTCCGACCCAACACTGTGTCTTCATTCAAAACCTGTCTTTGGTTAAGTCATCATCTGTATTCTAATAAAATCAGCTGTGGATTGTAGGGATAGGTGTCCTTTTTTCAAAAGATTTCCCTTCAAGGAGATTAGAGCTTAATTAAATGTTCGTTTGAGGAGACTTTCTGCCTAAAAAGAAACCCCTTTTTCAAAGACAGGGGGATGTTTCTTTCCTTCTTGCATTCCAGAGAAAAACTGTCCCTGTGGGCAGCTCCCTGGAATGTGGAGAGATAAAACAGATGTTACAGGCAGGCACAGCAAAGAGGACAGAGAAGATAAGAGGCCTGGAAGAAAACAGGAGTTTGTGTCTTTCTCAGGCCCAGCACTGTTTTGCAGTGTGGTGCAGCTTTTCCTTTGTAAGTTTTTAGCATTCTCGTCTTCAGAATAAACCTTTTTGTATTCTTTCCACTGCCTTGGCATTTTTGGGGGTACCTGCGTGTGTCTTACTTTACATGGATGCTCAGTGATGCCTGGAAGGACTGGTAGGTCTGTTGAGAGAAGTGCTGACTGTTGGTCTCTTTCCTCTGTGCTTGGAAGTAGCCTATGCAAAATAACCTCTGGTGAAAGCCAGCATGGTCTGTAGCTCATCCATGGATGTAAGGGTAAGTGTATCTGCTCATTATCTGGATACAATTGTAGTAGAAAATGTGACTCGAAGATAGAGGAAAAACTTCGTGTGAGAGCACAGACTGTGCTGCCCGGTGTGGCAGTTGGTCCTACTTGCCAGCTCATCATGACATTGCTGTGAGGTGCATCCAGTTTGAGTAACATATATTGTGTCGATGATGACATTTATCTGCTTCTTTGATGACCGGACTAGAATCATCACTGGAAAGAGATTAAGAAAATGGGAAATGTTATTTGGAAGGGAGAGATGGAAGGTGTAAAGGAGAGGACCACAACTGTGTGGTCGGGCAGGATCTTCACAGGGTACTGGAGATTGTTTAATGCTTTTACTTTCCTGTGTTGAGGTTGACTAGAACTTAAGGAAACTCCTTTACTGAAGAAAGTTGATCTAGCATTTCAATGTGGTTGGTACCATGTGATACTTTCTTTTCAGTCCCAGGAAATTCCCAAACATTATGAACACAAGAAGATACTTTATTCCACTGAACCTTCACTAGTCTGACTTTATAGGAACTCCTAAGTAGGTCTCTGAGGCAGTGGAAATTCTCATTTTCCGTAATACAGATAGGACATCTCCCCCTTCTCCTTCCTTCTGCTGACGTTTGGAAGAAAAAGATGTGGTACAGTGAGGGGTGTTTCATTCATAAAGTTTGTTCTTAAAATATGCTGGGCTGTATCTGTTTAAGAATTTACAGAAAGCTTTTTTAAAGCTTCTGTGTATGTTTAGCATACCTTCCCTGCAGGGCAAGAGCACCCTGGTGTTTCAGCCATAGGCAATGGACTTGAAGTACGGATATTAGCCCTGAAAATGGTCCTGTCAAAGTGGTATGGTTGGAGTTGTTTGGTCTGGGGTAGCTTAATACATGTGAGACTGAGAGTGAGAATTAGCCTCACACTGGGCACAACCAGAAAGCCTGAGACTCAAACTGTAGGTTCTGGATAATGTGTGTGAACTGTGTTTGTCTAATAATAATTTTTGTAGACTATGTGTGTTGCTGAGGGGAAAATCAGAGCATGAGTGCCAGATGTGAGAGAAACAGGGTAGTTCAGGTGGCATCCCATCCGCTTCCTCTGCTGACTGATAAGGAAATAGTTTCAGAGATAGATCCGCTCAGTTGTTCCCTAAACATTTTAAAATTTCTCTTAGGCTTTTGCCGTCAGGGAGAGCTACTTGTAACACAGAATCAAAATGACAGTGCCTCGCAAGGGTTTGTTTAGTAATAATAAATAAATGTAATGTATCAGAATTCCTGAAATACTATAGTGTTTTCTTCATACTAGATGTGCATAGATGTCCATTTGTAAGAAGAAATAAACAAAGGAGATAATTTTTTGGCATCCTCCAGGCTTCTCCATATTTTCTTTAGGTACTTTGAGCTTAACCTGGGAAGAGGGAGTGAAACAGTTTGATCCCATGTCTGTTCCAATTTTGGCCTTTTTGCTGACACAGCTAAGAGGAGGGTAGTAATGAGTTGTTGCTGAAGCTGCGTAAATTGTAAGTCATAGACACACTATGAAGAGATTATGCTACAATGTCCTCATATGTAGGAGGAGATGGTTCTGCTGTACATTACTTTCTCTTACAGGGTACTGCCTGCGCTGCATGCAGGAACCTGGAATCTTCTGCAGTCAATTATTTTTCTTAAAGATTGTGGGGCACAGTGCAGCCAGAAAAAATGTCCAGTGAACAGAGCACAGGACTGCTAGTTAAGTGAACTAAACCCATTTTCAGCTCTGCTACTGATTCTTTGTAAACTTTGTCACATCGCTTAATTTTTGTGCCTCAGTTTCAATATCTTTAAATGCCATGAAGCCCTGGAAACAACTTTGGAATAAAAATGTTCAGTGCTTTCCCACAAGGGAACCTTCGGGTCACAACTGTATGAGACCCAGTTTTTAGATGACTGCTGCACAGCTGTATGAGAGCCCTTGCATTAGCAGAAACTAAATTTAACAACTGCTGAATGCTCCTTCGAAGGTCATCCTGTCCTGAATATTCACCGGGTTCTATTGCATTTTTTGTCTGTCAAGAAATCTCCTGACTCCTATTGCTCTGTAAACACCACTTTGAAAACTGGAGGGTTTTTTTCAAAAGTGCTCTGCTCCCTGAGCTTCCTGGTTTTCCTCTCCATCCACCTCAGGCTCCTCTTTCTCTTGCTCTCAGTCTCTGTGCTTCTGGTATTGCTGGCTGAATCTTGCACATCCTTCTCTCCATCCCTTCTAACTCTTATTAAATGCAGTTTATCTCTCTGCTGTTAAGTAGTCTATTGATTCACTTTGGAGTTTATTAGATTATCTCTGTCTGGGTTTTGAATTTTTTAAGTGGTTTTTCAGACGTGTACGTGTGCACATATGAAAATAAATCAATGAGCAGGGACAATGCACAATTATTTACGCAGCTACAGCCGCTACTCTAATGTAATATTATCATTTAAATGCTTGCTGAGTATTCAATCAGCGAAGGTCTGTACTGCATGCTCCAGAGTGCTGGAGCCCTAGGGTAATGTTTTTCATGGCTGTTTATTCTTGATGGAAATACAAATGCTACCAAAGCTCCATATGTGGTTTGAAGTACTGGAGAGGCCTGTATTGTTTCAAAAATGGCACTAAAACTTTAAAATATGTCTGAAAAAGAAACTGGGATGCAGTGGGTATGGTTGGGAGAAAAGAGTGATAAAACCATGCAGAAAATTGATCTGCAAAGCCTGTAAGTTTATTTGTAAAATCCCCTCCAGCAGAGGCTTAGACACTTGACAGAAAACATGCTGCCAGTGCTGAGGTTAACCCATAGCAGCCCTGAGTAGTTTACATCCACCTATACCTTCCTTGTGAGACCTTTACTGTTATCTTTGCAGGATTTCTCTGGCCAGGAAAGGCAAACAATTCCTCCCATCAGTGCCTTATAGTTGTATCTCTGAAATGGTTCACATTTGTTTAAGTATACAAATGCACTACACTGTTTTAGATTGTGGTGGAGCTGTGTCATGCTCAGTGGGGTTATATTTTTCATTGTGCTGGCGAGGCTCAAACGTCCTCTGCTGGATCAGTTCAGTTTCACCAGCTGGTGTGAAGACAGGAATTTGGGGATTACAGATGTTCATGCAACCAAAAAGGAAACCAGCCAAGTTTAAAGGGACATTGTTAAACTCTATCCCAGGGGATTGGCTTTTGTTTTCCTGAAGATATGAAGACTTCAAAGGACTTTTTAGTGTAACAGTTAATCACTCCCCCCATTTCTTAGTAATTTCTCTCTCTCTCTTTAGAGTTTTAGATGAACTCTTTAGTTCATCTAAAGATTTTCAACACACCAGAATGATGTAGTTGCACCAGAAAAGACTCCATCTTTTCATGCAAAACCTCCAGTTTACTGTGGATGTTTTTGTTCAGTTGCAAGCCTCAATTTAGCAGAACTTAAACACATACCAAAACTCTGCTATGGTGATCGAACATTACGTTTAGAATCACAGAATATCCTGAGTTTAAAGGGACCCACAAGGATCATCGAATCCAACTCCTAGTCTTGCACAGGACTATCCCCAAGAGAGTGCCGTGCCTGAGAGTATCATCCAAATGCTTCTTGAACTCTGTCAGGTTTGGTGCTGTGACCACTTCCCTGGGGAGCCTGTTCCAATGCCCAACCACCCTCTGGGTGAAGAACCTTTTTGTAGTATCCAACTTAAACCTCCCCTGAGACAACTTCAGGCCATTCCCTTGGGTCCTGTCACTGGTCACCACAAAGAAGAGATCAGTGCTTGCTGCTCTTCCTCCCCTTGGGAGGAAGTCGTAGACTGCATTGAGGTCTCCCCTCAGTCTCCTCTTCTCCAGGCTGAACAGACCAAGTGACCTCAGCCGCTTCTCATACAGCTTCCCCTCAAGGCCCTTCACCATCTTCATTGCCCTGCTTTGGATGCTCTCTAAGAACTTAATATCTTTCTTGTATTGTGGCTCCCAAAACTGCACACAATATTCAAGGTGAGGCCACACCAGTGCAGAGCAGAGCGGGACAGTCCCCTCCCTGGACCACCTGGCGATGCTTTGCCTGATGCCCCCCAGGACATGGTTGGCCCTCCTGGCTGCCAGGGCACTGCTGACTCAGGTTCAACTGGTCATCAACCATGACCCCGAGGTCCCTTTCCATGGCACTGCTTTCCAGCATCTCATTCCCCAGACTGTATGTATATCCAGGATTGCCCCATCCCAGGTGCAACATCTAGCACTTGCCCTTGTTAAACTTCATATGGTTAATGATTGCTCAGTCCTCTGATTTTGTCTAGATCTCTCTGCCTTTGAGGGAGTCAACAGGTCCTCCCAATTTAGTGTCATTGGCAAACTTAATATTCTTTCCAGTCCTGCACCAAGTAGTTTATGAAGATGTTGAAGAGCACAGGCCCTACAATGGAGCCCTGTGGAACCCCACTAGTGACAGGTCACCAGTCTGATGTTACCCCATTCACTATTACCCTCTGTGCTCATCCCATGAGCCAGTTGCTCACCCGCTGCATGATGTGTCTATCCAGCTGTGTCCAGAATTATACTGTGTCTCTCACAGTATCGTTGGGGACACTTGGGGCCACACTCTTTGTATGGAGAAAAATATGTAAGTATGGACACATGCATGTATGCTCAAAGGAAGAGATTTCATATCCAGTATTAAAACTGAGTCAAAGCCATTAATGTGGGTTCACAGTTTCTTTGTGGGGTAAAGTCTCTTTCAAAGAGCTTCTTGTTTATCACCTTGTTTTTTAACTGATTTTTCTTTCTTCACTGAATGATTCCTTTTTTAGTCCCCATATCAGCAGGGTATTTGCATTCTGTGGCACAGCCATTGATGTGGTACAGTCAGACTCCTCTGTTCCATTCTTCTGCTAAAGGCTTCTTCCAGCCTAGCTTTATTTTGCCACCAAAGGCTGATGAAAACAAACTCTGTTGCCTTCCTGCTTATTTTAGTGAAGTTTCACTGTAAGGTTAGCATTAGTTCAGCTGGAGGAAGAAATGTGTAGTCCTATTCTATACTAGATTTTCTCTACTGCCATATATGCTGGTGTGTATTGGTTTTAGTATGGTTCTGCAGCTAGTGCTTTCCTGTGCAGCCTCAGGTGTTCATTTCTTTGTCACTTACCTGTGGTTTTGTTGATAAAAAACCAAGGGCAAATTGTTGATGTTATCCAAAATAGATTGCATTGCCGGAGGTGTGCAGGTTTATTTTCAGGTGTTAAGAATTTCTATTCCATGCACCATGCATCTCTTTGCCTCTCCCCTTTTCCGTACCTGCTTTGCTGGAGCAGTTTCCATAGCAATAACCTCTTCAAGTTTTCCAGAAGTGTTATAGGAATGATTTTCTATCTCCTCCTCCTCAACAATTCAGGAAAATGGAGCTTATTAGAGATACTTTTTTGTCCTCTGTGCCTTGATAGGAGCCTGGCAGGGGCACTCTGCAATTCCAGGTAAAGCTGTCTGCAGCACACAACTGCTTGTCCATGATGAGGACCCCAGCCGGGCTGCCCACTGCTGCAATTTGCTTGACCTAATATAGGTTGTCTTCCCTTCTCTCTTGACTTGGGCACAGTATTTTTATGAGAAGAATGCTCAGGACAAATGTAAAAAAAAAAAAAAGGAAAGTCTTCTCAAAATGAGGAAAAACTATTATAGATCCTAAAGACTTGAGAGCCAATAATTCCAGCTTCCATCACATTTGTTTTTTCTGCCAGGCATGTGTGGTACTACACAAGAGTTCAACTTGCAGCTAAGTAGCATATGGGAAAATATGCCCTAGAGAAGGAAAGTATTAAGCAACTGCCTGGAATCCCTCAGGAGCCTAACAAAGGGGGAAGTTGGATGTTAACATGGGATACTCAGTTATTATCTTAAAGATATTAAAGTTATTATCTTAAAGAGTAATGCATTTAAGAGCTGATAAGAGGTTGTGGTTTGAAAGTGAGATGTAGATGATGGGCTCTGTAGCAGTGTGGCAAATCCTTACTTTGTGACCTACTAGTCCAGGTAAATGCAGGTATCTGTGCAAATAATGCCTGAGGAGCCATCCTGAGATGCTGCCTAGACCTACAGCACTAGGACCAGGCATTAGGATACTGCCATTTCTAAATTGATAAGCAAACTATCATGCCAAGAAAAGTCAGAAATTATTGGTCAGAAATACACTGAAAGCCATTTATAGACAAAGCTGTGAAGCTCTAGGGTGACACATGCAAAAACAGCTCCCAAGCACGATAGGGCTAAGTTTGCCTAACAGAGACCTTGGAAACAGCTGACTTTGAAGCACTGTCTGAGGCACCAGTCTGTATGGTTTATGCTTGATGTTCACATTTGGAACTGAAATAGTAGGACATAAGTTTGCTTTATTTTTGCATTCTCTCTCCACATTTGTGACCAGACAGCAGCAAAATTGTGACGTTCATGGGAAAAGCCTTTCTCTCTGGGCACAGGAGATGAGCCCCATCCCAATGCTAATGACCTCCATGTGCCCTTGCCCATATCTGAATTTTGACAGCACCCTCAATGTGTAGGCTTTCTCTTTCACAATTTGTTTCAACCTTGAAAAGACCTTTCTGAATGCTTTAAATTAACTATGTTGTCATTCCTTAGTTAAGAAAGAGCTTTTCTTCCTTCGTTTTTTTCCCCTTTAACCTCGGTTGTTCAGACTTTTAATAATTCATATCCCTTTTGACTTCACATGCTTGTGCTACCTCACAGTGCTCAGTGAGAAATGTGTTCTTTGCAGAGCTCAAAAGATCAACTGAGAAATTAGTTAAGTAGGTGGAGGGTTATGTTTTACCTCCTAGCTGAAGTACTAAACCTACAAGTGTTAGGGCTCCTACAGCAACCTAGCCAAAATGCCAGTGCTAAGTTTGTTGATGGCTGATTTGTCCAGTAAGCATGGATGCAGGCTTTGTAGAAGTGAGTTGTTGCTGAAGAAACCGTGAATTCGAAATTCCTTATCTTTGTGTACTACATCTCAGCTGCAACATTGTGCTGTTGTGTTTTGCACACAGTTACATGCACAGACTAGTAGAGGGAAGTTTGGAGAACAACACCAGTCTTTCATCCCTTTTGCAATTTCTGTAAGCTTCCTCTATATGGAAATCCCAGGTGTTATGCTATCTTACTGACTTAAAAAAACCATCATTTTGACAACCTAATCTTGCAAAAAGACAAAGTCAAGTGTATTTCTTCAGGAAACTGTCTTAGCCGCATACATACAAGATTTGGTTTTTAATTATTGCTACATCCTCTAGCTATAATAAAAGACCTGTCAGCATATTCATGCTGTCCCTATTCATATTCAGAGGGTTGGAAAGGAGAGGTTTAGATTCATTCTGGATTGAGGTTAGGCTAGCAAGGTCTTTTCTTCAGCATAATGTCTTTCAACTCAGTTTGGTGACTGATCAGTTCAGTTATCTGAATTGTGTATGCACAAAGAGAAGCAGGGTTCTGCTTTTGCATACATTCAGTTTTCATATTTATAAATCAGAATCTGTCTCCATTTAAAAAATGAAGTGTCGTTGCCTTGAGCTTATAAAGAGCATCTGCCACTGCCATTAAAACTTTGAAATGTTCCCTCGAGAACTCTGAGAATGCATCTGTCTGAGCCTTGTAGTGGTCTGAGCTTACAAGTGGCAGCAAAGGGTCCCTTATTGCTCGAGAGTTTAGGTAATAGATCAAAGACTTCAGGTTTAAGCAGCTATCTTTCTTGGATGAGCCTGTCTGCATGCGTAGTTGCAAAGTTCCAACTGAAAAGGATAGCCCTGCTGCAGCCAAACTTAGGTAGCGTACTGCTTTTGACTTTTTTAGAAGCAGCACTAGGTCCTAAGCTAACAAACCACTTCAGCAGCATAAGAAAGACCTCTGGTAGCTTTTGGCAGAAAGCCTTTTCTCATTGTCCCAGTGGCTTAACTACAAAACTAGAAGTGATGTCGTGGAGCTCTGCAGATCAGGGCTCTTGCTTGCCTCTGAGGTGGTGTGTGGAGTGAGGCTCCCCTGAGTATTTCAAAGGGCACATCCACGCCTTATGATATGAAAATTGTGAGATAGCTCTAGGTGGGTTTGCTCCAAAACTGGAAGTGACTGGGCCACAGTGGTGTAGTGTGGGTGAGACACAAGGCTAATGAGCTCGATTGCACTCTCTCAGTGACATGGCCATGCTGTTGTTGTGACTTATGCTGGTATTTCCATATGGCACTGCAATGCATGGGCTGAGAATTATGAGGGGAAGGAGGAAATGTGAGAGGTCATTGCCATGCTCATTGCCTTAGATTCCTTAGCTTACTCCTGTGTGACTTTGGCACCATGAGTGGTGCTACCCTGCAGCTACTGTGGTGCTGGCAGTAGGAGGAGCACACAGGAGGTGGCAAGGGCTAAGGTCTTGTTCAGGGAGTGTGTTGGGACTGTACTGTCTCTAAAACTGTGTTCTTTCTGACCATCTTTTCCCACCAGGTCTCAGCTTCTAACAGGCAACTGTGGCCCTATTGTGTACATCACACAAGGAGGAAGCCTCACCTCTCTTCACATAGATATCATTTGCCATGGCTGCACTGTAAGGACACAACTGCACACTTGGAAGTATCTTTGACACGTTACACTTATCCTTAAATATTCAGCACATCAATAAGAGAGGTAGTTGCATACTATGATGCAGCTGTAGCCATGCTAAGTTTTGGTGACTGTGAAATGGTGTCTACACATGAGGGATCTTAAAAAGTAATTTGTAACTACATCTTACTCAGCTTTACTATATCTTACTGTTGCCTCTACCTCTTGTCTTACAGGTCCCAGTCACAAACACTCTCCTGTGCTGTAGGTTTGAGTTAATGCTCAAATTAATTTTAAAGACTTTTTCCTCTGACTTTATACACAGAAAATAAGAAGGGATAGAAGAACTAAAGTTGTCTACTTGTGTAATTTCCTAGTGTCTTTTGGCTTTCTGGGTCTCATATTTAATTAATTAACTGCCTTGGCATCTCTGCAGGTTGTACAGCTCTGAGCTCATTATTGGCACCTTCCAGATGATGACTGTAAAATGCTCTGAAGAAAGTGGTAGTGATTGTGTGTTTTCTTTTTGGGGTTTTTTTTGTGGGTTTTTTTCTTTTCAAATAAGGTCATCTATATTGTCTTCTTTCTTATGTCTTTTTCTCATTTTGTTTCTTTCTGTCTTTATTTTTAAAGATCTTCTAAAAGAGTATTGTGTGACTAAGAACCATGCTGAGTGTTGGTGCTTCCTCTGCACTGGGCACTGGGCAGACAGAATTGTCTTCTTTGCTCACAGAGTGTTACAGCTCTTGTGTTGTGCTCTTTTAACTTAGGAATAGGGTTACTGTTGTGCAGTTCAGCTCTCAGTGCCAGAGAATTGAGCAGTGACACTTGATTGAGCCCACTCATATCATCTCTGAATCATGCCAGCTAAAGTGGGATGGTGTCATAAGTGGATGGGTTTTGGCCTTTCATACCACAGTTAGTCTTGTGAGACTGGTGGCTTTGTATACAGTAAATGGCTCAAACAAATACTGTGTATTTGGACGGGTAAGTGGGATATAAAATAAGTGTAAGCTCAGACCAACAGTTTTGGCTGTGACATCAGTTGGTTTCACCTTGTGGATTGATGAGTGTTATCCAGAGCTTGGCAGCCGAGGTCAGGCGATGGCAGCACTGTCTGCATTTGAGCTCCAGGCTCCTTGTGTGGCAGTGTCCTGGGGCCAAGGGCAGACAGAGCAGCCCACAGGGCAGGCATGAAGGTATCTCCTCTCAGGGGGATCAGTGGAGTCACAGACTGGTAAGTGTCAAGCCTGCAGACCTTCCAAGTGCTAGTGTTTGACTGCACTTGAATTCTCTTCCCCTGGGGGAGGAAAAAAAGCTTTAATTTATGAAGTGAAGTGTCACAACACATTACAGCACATCACATCCCAACACACTGCTGCATGGAGCTGACATTTGTTTGCTTTAATTCCTCAAAATAGCTTTTATTTAGAGCAAATGTTCCCTGTTAATTCAAACAGTTCTCATTTTCCTGTGCTCCATGCTTGCCAGTTCCCATGGGGACAGTTGTTCCTGTGGTGCTTTGCCCTGTATTGGTGAGCTGTCAGGCCTTTTTAGGGCTTTCAGTTATTTTTCTTATTAGTAAAGGAGGACTTCCTTGTTGCCCCTCAATCCAAATAATACTAAACAGGATGCAGTGATGCTTATATTTTTTAATTAGAGTACTGTGACATACCAAGTGCTTTGCAGTCCTGCAAGGAATGGGGGTGTTTCTTGACAGAGAAGCAGGCTTCAGGTGTCTGATGATCACCTTACTGGCTGAGGTAATGGGAGCCACCGTGAACCCCAAGCACTGTTCTAGATGAGCTTGCTGGAGGGGGCAGCTGTGGCAGAACCCACCTACAGAAGGTCTGTCTGCAGATTTATGGTGCTGTGGAAGCTGCTTTGCCAGGCAGCAGCTACCTTCCCAAGGGTGGATACAGCCTCCCCAAGGTCAGCCAGCCTGTCAGGCTGTGCGTCACTCCGGCCATGCAGGGCAGCATTCAGCCGAGCTCCTTGGGGCAGTTTGTTCTGAACCTGTCCTCTGAGAGTGCTCTGATAAGCTGAAGTTTGTCAGCAAATAGCTGATGCTCAGCCCTACTGAGGATCAATACCCTATTGCAGTGGGAACTACATAAGCACAGAAGAGGCACCTGTAGTGAAAAACTAGAGAAGATCGTCACTTGTATATTCAGCAAGGATTTTCTTGTATGTGTCTTGTGGGAGGATGAGTAATTAGTTGCTGGACCATTTTCACAGCTGTATATGGACTCCTGCTCTTTTTTTTTTAACAACTTTATGGCACTTGGTAAAGTCCTTGGATCAGGAATGTTCTTCCATCTCTCTTTATTTGGAATAAGCAGAAGAGTGAGGTGATTGTCAGTGGCTTTGCAGTTTCTTTCCTTGAAATCTTCCCTTTTCACACAGTCTCCTTCATTGTCCTTTATTTTGCTGTGTCTCCTGTGAGGAGAGAGCCAGAGCTGACTGTGCTCAGAAAGGATTTCTGCCTCTCACTTCTCCAAATGGTTCAATGCATTAGCAAATCCCAGGTCTGTGTTGCATCAAGCCCTATGTCACACTACTTGTGTGGAAAACTGCTGCTGTCAAAAAGTGTAACTGCAAGCAAGGTGAGAAGGACAATGAACAAGAAGTGGAAAGCACTAAAATTCATCGTCCTTCCTGTTCTATGTGCATTCCTGGAAACATTTTTGCTGTTTTCGTTCCTGATCTCTACGTGGAGCCATATTCATCTCCAGGCAGGTACTACAAAAGCAAAGGGGAAAACACTGTCACCAGCAAGCTTGCAATGGGTAAACATAATATAGAAAGAGCCTCCATGAACAGTTTGTGTCCACTGATTCCTGTCTCCTGGGCTTTGGAAATCACCAACAAATTATCCCTTCTTCAAACCACACATCATGCAAACAAATCTGCTTAGACTTCTGAACATATTTGAATACTCTCTTTTGGATGGAGCGGTAACTTGGGCTGTTGGGGAAAGTAAGAACTTATGATCTCAGAAAAATGTCAGAACTTTTTTTATTTTCAAAAACATTTTCACTTATGGTTGAAAAAGCTAAATGAGTAAGGGAGGCTGTTTTGGAAGAGAGAGTGAGTGAAGGAACAGTGTGAAGCAAAAGGAGATAAGTAAGCAAGCAAGTTTTCTGTTGATAGGGGAGTCTCAGCTCAATCAAAAGCAATGTTTATGTAATTTAATAGTGAGGTGTGCCTCTTGCTTTCCTTTTCCTTGCATCAAAACTATTTTATTCTGTTATGTTGTAAAGTAACCTGCATATATTTATTTGTAGGTGGTCATGATTTTTGTTTCCCATAGTGTCTCCAGCTGTCTAAGTAGGACTTGGCTTCCCTCTTGAAGTGAAGAAACAAGGCTGCAAGGAGACTAAAATGTGATGGCCTGAGCTTTGAACATTTGGAGCAGTTCTTTCTGTAGCAGAGGGATCAGCTAGAGCTCCTGCCACTCTAAAGTTATCAAAATGGCAGTGAGTACTCACAGTGGGTAGAAGGCCTTCCCAAGCCTTAACACCACAGTGGTAGGCTGCCTTTAAGCAGATCATTTAAGGGATCATTCATATATAACAGCCTATAAAACTTATGTATGGTATTTTTCCCCCTTTATAACAACACATGCTTTCCCTACTATCCATCACCATTTCTGTGGAGCTGATTCTTGTTCATCTAAATAGCATCCTCCTTCTCTGGGCAGAGACCCAACTCACTTTACTCCTTCTTTCCTTCATTTTTGTTCCTCACTATACTCCATACCCAGTGGTAGATAAATAATAACTTCAATAGGAACCACAATCACCCAGTTTATTCATGCTGCTTTGTGCTTTGTTTTCTGCTCATCATGATGGGGGTTTTTTCCAGGATTATTTTTATGAGCTAAAACTCAGTAAGCTTTTCCAAGTGCCAAGAGTGTCAGGGTTTTCCCTGCTTTGGGCATGGAAGCTTTAAAAAAGTGTTGACAATTTTAATTTAATACACACACCCTCCTTGGTTTATGAAAAACAGTTACTGTTTTGTATTTGGGAGACCATTGATTCTCCCAAACCCAAGAGTCACGGGACAAACCTCGAAGTGTTGATTTTCTGTCTGCAAGGATTATGTGTGAAACTGCTTTTCACTGTGTTGTTCCTTGTCTGAGACACATTTCTCTCAAGGGAACATGTGACACTTCAGTCCTATGCCTGCCTTGCATTCCTCATGTAATTTAAAGCATTGGCTTCAACCTTTAACACTTGAAATAGGAAGAGTGGTGTGTGGTATAGCCCAGGTGCATCTGTGGATTTTCCCATCCTGCTAACAGCCAGTTGGCTTAAAGGAAGGAACAGTTTAACTGGAAGCCTTTGGTGCTGTGATACCTTTTGGGTGTTGTCTTGCCAGTGTCTGAATGTGTCATTCTTTAAGAGGAATGGTGGATTCTCCTGTGTGTTGGGTGTTGGAAGACAAAGGAGCATTTTCTGAGATGGGGCATAGCAGGGCAAAGTCCTGTAACCTGTAGAGCTCTGTGGGAATGCGTGGAGCATGGGGATAGGCATTATGTGTATGTCTCCTACTGTTATCCAAGCATGAGATAGGTAAAATTGTAAAAGCTGTGAAAAGTTACTAAAATTGAGGATGAAGGGAAACAAATATGGAGTATTTTCCTCCAACAGGTCAAATGAACAAGCCAGGGTTGTTTTGAAGTACTTGGTGCTTTGGGCAGCCACCTCCCCCTTTCCGATTTTCTCTGTCATGGGAAAGAATTTGATCCAGACAGGAGGCTCTCTCAGCTGCTGTGCTTAAACTCCATTAGGCAGAGCCCATGGATTCACTCCAGCTTGTGTCCTCTGACCTGTTCCACGATCTGTACTTAATTCACACCTACTCCTTACTGCCTATTGTAAGGGATAATATGAACTTTCTGGAAAGCTTTCTCTTTAAATTACATTTATTTGTATTGCCTAGTGCCTTAATGTATTGCTTTGCCTTCAGCAAAAGGAAAAGGTACTTGAATGAAAAGAAAGAGGTAATAGCAGAGAAAAAAGAGGGTTGTTATGTATTGTAATGTTAACATTCTTAGAGATGCTACTCTTAGTTGGAGGAACTAATCTTTGCTGGCATAAGTAGACAGAAATGCTGACAATTTACAGCAGCCGCTCATACCCAGATGTCAACTCACATTTCCAAAAAGAATCATCAACTCAGGAGATAAACAGCTGGTGCATGTGAGAGGAGAATAAGCTTGTAAGTGTTTAAAGAAAAAAAAAGTGTTAATTTTTATGAAGTGTAGTGTGCTGGCATCTAAACAAATGAAAGTTAATGGCTAAGAGCAGGAAAGTGAAAGGGTTTCTTTTTGTTTGTAACATCTGAGGAAGTCTTGGTACCTCTCATAGCAGCTTCACAGCATCCCTGTATTTTTGTATCAAGTTTTTTCTAGTACAGCTTCATATATGCTAGCAGCAAAATGAGAGCTAGCGTTGTTGAGTTTTGGACATTCCCACAGCCCTGCCTTGAAGTGCGTTAAACTGACCCAAACATCACAGTATGGCCGCACACACCTCTAATTTTAGATTTTAACCTGATGCACGTGTCTTGCCATTGGAGAGAGTCTCAGTAGCTGCTTCAATGGCTTCAGGTACACTGCTGACCAAGAGACAAGGCAGGCCTTGACATGTTCTGGATGCCCCATACAGGGTGCTCAAAATTAGACTCCCTTTCTTCTTGAGAATTCAGGCATTTGCCTAAACTTGTAAGTATTGGTCACTAGATAATTATTAAACAGTTACATGTAAAAGCAAAGTGTTTCCATAGTCAAAACCCATAGAATTGTAGCTGCAGGGAAAGTCAGTTATGGGGATTATTGCTGAAAGAGCATCTCATAAAGAATGCTGAGTTGCAGCATCGTTTGCATGGAGTGAGAAACAGCAGGTCTGCTGCTTGCCTGCGGACATCTTTCTGTGCTGGCAGGAGGTAGGTTTCCATCCTAGTTGAGTTGATAACAAAGCAGAGTAAACAAATCTTGGAAAAAAATCTAAAAGAGAACTATAAATTTTGTACTCCTTGAAGGAAAACAAAGTGTGCAGTATTTACTCTCTTCCTCCTTTCCTCCCTCCTGTTCATTCTCGTTCCAGTATTCTAATGCTCACAGGGCCCAACAGGGTTTTATGTGGAAATCATTGGGATTATCTCCCAATTTTTTCTCAGATAATTCAGTTGAAAGGTTATACAGAACTGAACAATTTGGAGGCTGGGAATCACAAAGCTAGGGGCTTTAAGATGCTCACGGGCTCCTATTTGGACAGAACAGTTCGATATTTATTGGATGTGCTACTAGTTGGATGAAAAATCTATATTTCCAACTTTTAAATTTTTTTTTCAAGGTCATTTTCTGAGGTCTGGCAAGGGCATGAGAGAAGCAAGTGTCCCAGCTTTCTGAGATCTCAACCTGTCAGAGTGTACTGAAAATTGCTGTGGCGACTTGCGATTTATACTACGTTACCATATGGTACTTTCCAAATGGAACAGTGGCTTGCTGACTATCTCTGTACTGTCCTGGGATGGGAAACCCACAGTCTAGCCTGGCCCATGCAGCACCTCCAAGTTGTATGTGACAGTGCGTGGAGAAAGCCAGGCAGCACAGCTTAGAAGGTAGACCTGGAACTATATTTATATGTCTGCCTTCTTCGGAGAGGGGCTCCTGGTTAGCAGAGATAAAAAATGCAAGTAGAGAGTCCATACTGTAGCTCTCCCTTAACAGCCATTCCTACAGAAGCAGACCCCTCTGAAAGTTCTATTCCCCATCTCTTCCAGTAACAGAACCTGCAGACGCCAGCACGTCCCTCCACTAGCATTTGAAACAAATAAATTGTAATGAGATGAGCTGTTTTAGCTGTTACAGTATTTACAGGATAAACAGTTTCCACTTCACAGCCATCAATATGTCCACCCTTTAAATCCATTAAATTCCTGACTGCTATATGCTGCCTTAGTAATGGACTGACACTGATTTAAGACTAGAAAAACCCCTGTTTAGAGCTCCACATTAGTGAGAATGAATGTAAATTGTGAGCACACCATTTGGCCTGGGAGTAAAAATGTCTGCAAAAGTGACACATTTCAAACTGTGCTTTGGGTTGCAACAGTGATGGTGTAGTGTTCTTATAGTCTTAGGTGGTGGATTAGCAGGAAACCTGGAAATTAGCAGTGCTAGCTTTCTTGAGAGTCCTTAATATCTAGAGAAACATGGCTGCTCTGGACTGCTCTGTTGCCTCATCTAAAACCTGGCTCTGCCCTGGACCATTGTGCTTGCAGATTTTGCTGATGTTGATTCCCTGCATCAGTGAAAGTCTTCCAGAAAGATAAATACTTTATTTCAGCCGTGTTCAATTCCTGTCTTGGACCTGTCACAGTAGCATCAAATGGTAACTGTTTTTAATCTTTTCTAGCTGATTGTTTTAGAGGAATTGAAGCAGACTTCACTTATTTATTGATGGCTGGAAACAAATACCCTGCAGCCTCCCTCTTGCATTCCTAGTGTGTCCGAGAGAGGAGAGGTGTAGAATTGGAATAGAAGATCTATCACATTCATCCTGCAGGGCTATTATTTGAGCTGCCTCAGAAATGTTTAATGTTTTTGCCTTTGTGTTAAAGCATTGGCAGTTGGATTTTGCTAAAGATGACACAAGTGGAGAGGTTTTATTTGTATCCCACCCTCATAATCTTCAGGGATTTATGTTCAACAGAATATGAAGTTTCTTCCCATTTTTACATATCACAGATTGGCCTTCTTATCTTGTGATGCAGAGAGTGTATGCATTTCAGAGCCTGGAAGGGAGGAGAAGGGAAGAAAAACAAAGGAGGTGAGAGAAGTGCATTCTTTTTATCCTCTCCTGATATATTTAGTGTATGGTTGATTAAAGCCTCTACAGCCAGATGCAGTGGGACACTGATGGATACAGGCCATGCAAGGACAATCAGTTGTGTATAGTCTAGCAATGAGATACCACTTCAAACTCTCTCTGGCCTATGCATGGAGAGAGATTCTGTGCCGTGCTGTATCCACAAGCAGCGATTTTATAGGTGGAAGCATATGACCCTGAGCAGCTAATACAAGAGCAGCTATACTGGCTTCATCCTACACGAGCAATCAGCGCTGAGCCTGTCTTCTCCACAGATACAAACCTCCTGATGTTTTGCTCCTGATGTCTTTCTCATGAACCTTTCCTCTCCTGTTCAGATTTTTTCAGTCAGGGACACAGGGCAGGCAGTGAGAATATGATTTTTGACACTGTATCCTTCAGTACACAGTGAGAACCAGTCCGAGTGTCTTTTTTGCTATTTGTTTACTTCCTGTTATTATAGTACTGATAGATGATTGCCAGTCTCCATTAGAAATAAGCCTCCTCGATTTCATTTGAGGGAGGACCATGTAGAGAAAATATATGGCAAGAACTTGTGAGACACAGCCTGTCACTTCCAGGAGGTGAGAAATACAAGGGCAGGTTGCTCTGCAATCTGCCACCAAGTTCACTTGTGCATGCTTTTGGAGTGACCGAGGGTGGGAGGTTTCCTACGGGGCTATTTGTGGATAAAGCAGCCAAGCAATTTTGAGCATCTGTTTCATTATTAAACCATTATCGTTAGCTAATTTTTCAAAGCCCAGTCAGTTTAAGAAGGGAAGCATTCTGCTTTTTGCTGTGTGTATACCTGCAGCTTACTTCATTTTCTTTGTGGATGTGATTACTCTATTTGATGGACGTTAGCTGAAAAACAGTAAAGTCATTAAAGGGCCATAGGTGCCCTCTGGAGCCACTTGCTGAATGTTGATAAAGGGAAATGGCACTATAATATAAAATATAATCTGATCACTGCATCTAATTACATACCAGAGTAAGCTGCTAAAGAATGGTTCTGTAAGAATATTATAATTGTGTTCATACAGTATTTCCAACTTGAAAGCTGTCAGCAAATATCGACTAATCCACCCAGCAGCCCCTGAGGTTGGGAAGGTAAATCTATTACTGTTTATTAAGAATTTTTTTCAATTAACTTTAACCACTGCTAAAATAACTATGAATTGCTGAAAAAATTACCAGCATTTGCCTTCTAACAGTTTTGAACAACTTCGATGTCTCAGTTCTGAGCAGCGTTTCTGGTATCTCAGATAGATGGGCATCATTTGACTGGAATTAATTTTTGGAAGCATCAGAAAAATGCCTATTACTTTTTATTTCCATTAATCTTTAGTGTCTTATTAAATACTAAATATTCGTGTTTGTTAAATATTTAACAAGCTATCTGGGGCTTTGTAGAATGTATTGTTTTCAATAAACTTACACAGCACCTTATTATTATTATTACTACTATTATTATCATTTGAGGAAATATTTTTCTGTACAGCATAAAAGTGCAGATGTTACTAGTAATGTCTCTTTTTACAGCATAGAACTACTGCAGTTTGCTCCTTTAATTGAAAACATTCTCTCCCAGCCCCAGGCTAGGGAACAGGGGTGGAAATTATACATAAAATCATTAAGCACAGCCTAGACACCTGCAAGGCACAGAATGGACAAAATGTTGGTTTGGCTGCTCCTGGTTTTAGGGTTCTAGATGATAGTCCTTGATGTTGATCGTCTGGCTGACAGCCCCTACAAATTTCTACTGATGTCAGGTTGTGCTATGGAGGGTCAAACCTTCTAGTAGAGGAGTGGCATTTCCTGTGAAAGGCCGCTCCAGGAAATACAGCATTTCTTTTTTGGCATCTTAGAGACTGAAGAGTTCTTCCTTCCTTTCGTAATGTGTGTCTCAATGGCGAGTCAAAGATGGGGATTCATTTCAATCTTTGCTTTATTTTTATTTGGGTGGTTGGCTGGTGGGTTTTTGGGGGGTTTTTTTGGTGGTGGTTAAAGCTTTATTCCAAATTTATACCTAATGTGTAGGCCCAAAAAATTGAATATTCTGTTTGGAGGAGAAAATGGAACATTTTTACTAGTTGCATGACAATTTGGCTTAGCTTTCGTAAGATTTATGCTCTGGGCAATCTCTCTCTCAAAAAAAAAAAAAAAAGCCATATTTTGGGGTTTTTTATTATTTATATATCTTATCATGAATATTTATCATCATTTTGGAACTATCCTCTTCATGCAGAAACATGCAGCAGAGTACGTACTGTATTCTTGTCGCTTTCTCAGTGAATTTTTCTATGTCATTTTGTTACATAAAACTCCTGGATTTGACTCAATGCTTAAATAGTTGTCAGGTGCTTGCAGTAGACGGCTGAGTGTCTTGTGCCCCTTTTTTGCTCATGTATGCTGAATGAAAAGCTGGTGTTTGTCACTTGTTTGGCAGACGCTCAGTGCCTGTACGCAGCTTGCATTAATGCTAATGGGAGCTGCATACGCACTGAAGAGACAAAAGAGCCAGGTTCCTCCTTAATCTAAGCTATCAGATAGTGAATACCTTGTCATAGTACTCAGGGTGGCCTTTTGCTGCCCAGAAATTCAGTCTACCATGCCCTTATTGCTTAAACTGCTTCTAGAAGCTAATCGGATTCCTCCCCAGTTCTGACAGATGAAATATGGGGCAGTGTATGAAAGACAAAGCTTGAATGAGCAGTAACAATTGAGTAGGCAAATGGTGCGTGCAGAAGATCACTAGATCTTTCTTCCACTGTCACTGGAAATCAGTGGGAAACACCAGGCTGGTGCAACTGAAGGTTTTGGGCAGCCTTCCTTGTTGTTTGTTCTTTTTCAAATGTAGCTCTTCACGGTTCTGCTTTTGTCTGTAGGTGATGTGCTGGGTACCTGGTACCTGCAGCAAGGGTATGGGGAGGCTTAATGAGAGAAGATCAAGGGTGAAGGGTAAGCAAGCAGCTGATTCTTTGGCAGCCCTGGGCTCTCCTGAACTACACTTGCTTTCTCATTTCTTGACCTTTTCTTGTTTTAAAATAATCTCTTACCGTGTGTCTCATAGTTAAGAATTCCCTTTTTTTCTTCAATGGCTCACAATAAAATTGCCCAAGAAGTTGGGACAGAGTAGAATTCTGCCAGAAGCTGCTTAGAAGCAGAGTCAGCACTTCCCGCCTGAGTGGTTCTCTTCCAATCGTGTTTCCTCTACCATCTTCCCCCTGAAATGTCTCCCCATCTCAATAAAATACAGTATTTTGAAGCTTGATCATTTCTATAATTTACCTGGATTTCCTTTTTATGACAATTGCAGCCCCTAAGAGCAAATTAAAGTGATTGGGCTTTTTGGTGGCTTTTATTTTGTATTACTTTGTCTTTGGAGGCATTGACTGAGGCTCCCAGCTGAGACTCTGGACAAACTTAGTGTGCTGCCTACTCCTACTTTTTCCTTGTACTGATGTGCTCCTGTTGTTCTTGAATGCCTGAACAGCCTTAGAGTTGCTTTTTCCTTAGTCAGAGTTGATTACAGTGATTTTGAGACAGGAGAGTCTATTTAGTGACTCCTCAGCCAGCCTGAGTGTAGTCTTCCCAGTAGAGCTGCTGCCCTGCTTTGTATGGACTGACTGGCAGAAAGAGCAGTTGTGGGTCTTCATTGGTTGTTATGCCCCTTTTACAGATTAACCTCTGCTCTCTTCCTATGGCATTATTTTGTAGGCATGTTGACAAGCTGCTTTGATAATGAGAAGTGGGTGTGTATTAACTGGGAAAATGTTTTGGCTCACCTTCCTGTATTGTATGAGTCAATTAGGCAGCTGCCTCCCTCTTGTAACTGGGATCTGGGTGAATAAAGCCAATGGTTAACTATAGGTGGCAGCAGCTTTCTAATGCTGTTATTACATGTGCATGTTGTTGGGTTTCTCTAGAGTGGAGATGATGCTTCATTCAGCTGCTATTCTTCTTTGTTTAGCTGAAGCTTTTTTAGCTTAAGCTTTTGTAGGAAAAAACCTAGCTGGCTTGACAAGTCATTACTACTCAGAATTTTTTATCAGCAGAAGAGGATGTGCTCTGATTGTCAGACTCCTTAATACTTCTTAATTTGTAACTTGTATGTATTTCCATAACTACAATTCCAGACGTATAACGTTTAAGAAGATTTCTGACTTGGCCTGATTTCTGACTGCCTTGTCTGCTGTGCTCTCACAGGTTTTCTTGAACTTGGTAGAGATGTATAGCTTCCTACACCAGCATCAGGCTCTTGAACTGGCCTGCCGTGGCAGAGCAGCAGCCTTCAAGTTGCAATCTACAGGCCCTTGGGGACCCATGTGCTACTTCCAGGGAGAGTCTGTTAAAAGCAACTAAGAAAAGTCGATTGACTGTGGACTTAGGCTTGCTTATCATGTTCTGCACCCACCCTGGAAAATGCCTTCAGGGGTCTGTAAATTGCAAAGGTGGAAAAACACTGTAAAGGAAAACAAATATGTGCACTAGGAATCACCTTTAAATCTGTCAGTGTTAATGCAATAAACAAAAACATTTTGGACAGCAAAGCCCAAACACTTCTCTTAACCATGCTGTAATACATTGGTTTGCAGCAAATGCGGTGATAGACCTTCTGCTATAACAGAAGAACCCTGCATCTCTCTTAAATCCCTTGAATTTAAAACCAAATTACCTTGCAGTTTTATTTGCTAGATCAAAATGTTGCACTTATCCTCACACCTGATCTTTTGTATGCTTGCTGTAGGCTGCTTCTCCATCTGGTGGGCAGGATTGCCAGAGCCGTGTGGCACAGACAGTGAAACAGGGGCTGCAACAGCGCCTTTCAGAGATCTTGTGCCTGAAGCTATCTGAAGGCATTTTGAGAAAACTAAATACTTAGGAAATGATGGTTTTTGAAAAGAGAATGGTTTGCACTATGCAAGCTTTCATTGGAAGAGCATTCTGTTTCCAGGAAGAAATTTCAAGTGAAATTCAAGAGGGCTCCTTTCTATGTTCAATATTGTCACTTGCAATATAAGAGATCACACTTCAGGTTCTCCCTCTCCCTGAATTAAGACCAGAGATTGGACTTCATTTTTCCAGACTAGGTGAGAGTCCTGGCCAGTCACTTTGCAGCTCTTAGATGGAGGCTTTCTTGCTTGATCTGGAACAAAATCTGAAAAGCCTCTTGGTTTCATTCAGGAGAAATGTCTGAAAACTTCAAGTGGCATGGGATGAATAAACTATTGCCATTCACCTGTAGACATGACGTGTTGCCATCTGGACACCTGTTGACTTCTGTAGGCTTTCCTTCAGTATTCTGGCAGGTGAGCATATATTTGTTCTGTACAGTGCGTAGGTGAATTTCCTCATAAGGACCTTGGTGTTAAATGCAGCTGCACAGCTTTTAATATGCAGGATAACTGCTTAAGCTAGTTTAGCTGTCATCTCTGCACAGTACCAATTAGGGTACTGAGAAATTACATCTAGCCCTTCTTGTACAGCTGAGAGGGGAATGCTTCCCATTCCAAGGGGCTGGGTCTTTCCTTGAGTCCCCAGTGATACTTTACTATCCTTTTATGTCTCACAATGCTCCTTTCACATCCTAACTTCATCCTGCAGTCAATTAAAAAAATACAGTACTTGGTTTCCCAGGAGTTTGGTGTGTTCGTGCAAAAGCCATTTAGCATTAGTCCATGAATCAAGCCATCGGGTGGTGGATGTGTCTCTCTTGCCCTTATGCATGGACACACTCTGCAGCTTTCTACCCATCAGGAAGAAGCAGCAGCATGACTGACTCATGATATTCCCGGTTGCTGGTGTTGCCTAATGAAATGCTTCAAAGCCAGAGGGTTAATGTTTTGATATGTAGTCCAGGCTCAGAAAGTGGTGGTTTGAATGAGACCGAGTTCATAAGCTAATACGTTTTGTCTCCTGGTAGAAATTACAGAGCCCAAACACTGCTCATATTTTTTTGCAGTCATCATTCCCTCTTCTTGTTTGTTTGCAATATACTTTTGAGTGGAGACTGTAGTGGGACAGTGAGTGAATGTAACTATTAAATTTTGCTGGAAATTATGAAAGTGCATATTATATTCATACCTGATCCCTCATTCTCCTGCCTCTACCTTCCGGCCCATCACATTCCAGTCTATTTCAGAGATTTAGATGCATTTATGTCAGATCTCCCATCCCAGAATACAATCTACATCCAATTATCAACCCTTAGGGATACATTAGATGTAACTATTATATCTTCTTCTGTCAATAAAATTATAATCACGGAATGCACAAATGTCCTACTTTGGTTTCTAAAAGCATCATGGATAAGAATGAGATGAAATGAAAGGGCTGTTATGCTGCATCTTACACATACTTATATGCAGAAGATTGCCAAAATCTCACACTGAGGTATGTGTCTCCTTTTTCTGTCCTCAACCCTGAACAAGCTAGTGCCTACTTAAGATCTGACAAAATTACATCCAAAATGAATTAGGCTTTTCCTTGATTTGTTCACATGCTATGTCCAGGAGAATCATGAGGGCCTGAGTGACTTCTGGAGGTTCAGTAAGGACTGTCACATACAGATTTTACAGGCCTGTCTACACAGAAGTACTTGAAAAGAGTTGAATTTCAGATATATTAGAACTCACTAAACCCCTTCAACATTCTCCTTGAGTAATAAATTGCTCTGAGTTCTCATTAGCTTGCTCAGACTCTTTTTTCTTCTAACTGAGAAGATCTGTACAGGGGTTCCTTAGCTAATGCACCTTAAACTTAAACCTGTACTTAATTTGGCTTACCTTGCCTAAGTTTTCCTTAACTGCAACATACCCTAGGTGAAACAAGCTGTATTAGCTCAGGAGAGTCTGGAGAGCAGTAGTCACTCTTTATCAGATAAAAGTCTTGTTCTTTCTTTCAGGCAGGCATGGTTAGTTACCTCGGCTCATGAAACAATCATCACTGGTGGTAAAGTGATTCAAAGGAATCCTTACACAGTATGTAAAGCACACTTTTATTACGGCCGGGGCTATGCAAGGGATTTTACCCTCCGAGTGTGTGTCCGACAAGCAAAAAAAAATCCAACAGCTTTTATACATTTGGAAGGAGTAAGTTTCAAATATTATTTATCATATACATTCTTAGAGAATTGGTACAAAGTCTGCCTTATCTAAATATACATTTGGTTACCATCCCCTAAATTTATTACTATAGAATAGTTACATAAAGGCTTATAATTTCAAGCAACTATGCCCCCCACCCATCTCCTGTCTCCCTTACAATTTTATTGATTACTCTTGCTATCTGCTAAAAGCCCTTCTTCTCTGGCTTTCCCTGTCAGTCTCTTATCTTACCCATTCATGAAAGCCATAGTTCCCCTTTATCTTAACTGCCCACAACTGGGCAGACCCCTACTTGCAGTGGGCTACACTTTTGCAAAGTCACATTTTATGCTAAATTTCAAAAGTTATGCTAACATGGTTAAACTTTTATTTTATTTAGTTTTGTCTTTGTTTCAAAAGAAAGAATTTTTTTCTCCTTAAAAAAACTGCACGGCACTTAAAGGACTAAGGGGAAAGGGAGAAGTTACTCTGCGTGCAGAATGTCTTCTCCAGTGTGTTTTTGCACCTTTATTTAAATTTTCTGATATTGACTACTGTCAGAGAGAAAGGATAAGGCTAGACAGTCTCTCGCTGATTCAGGAATATGGGAATTTTAATACTCTAAGCTTCTGTGGTAGGGCTACAGGCAGGGCTAACAGCATCTCTTTCAGACTGCATAAAACAGAATTTCATTTTCTAATACTTCTAACAGTACAAAAGCTAGAAATGCCCATGTGAAATACTGGTATCTGGCAATTTCTATTGTAATTCTCAGTTTTTAAACTGGAGCTCTTACCTGAGTGCCAAGGAAATGGGAGGAGGATGTCTTAAACTGCAGAAATACCTGAAAGTACAATAACTTGGTTAAAGATTTGGTGATCACTACCAGTAAAGAGAAAACACATGGGCTGAGCTGTGTTTTTTTAGAAACCAAAACAAAGCAAAAAAAAAAGGGGGGGGGGAGAGGGGGAAAAAAAAAAAAAAAAAAAAGAAAGAAAAAAAAAAAGGAGAAAAAGAAGAAAGGAAAAAACCCACAAACCACAGAGTTCTGTTTCCCTGGACAGTAATTAAAGATTGAATATCTCCCACCCTCTGAAAGGAAAGCTTTCTTGTCCATGTATGTATTTAATGTCTCATAGGTTACCACAATTGAAAGCAGGTGATAACGGTTGGTCTACTGTGTAATATCCAGGAGAAATGTTTACCTAGATTTAGAAACATACTGGGATATCAGTGGGATTTGTGCAGTAGCTTGTACATAGGGCAAATGGAAGAGATGGGATTCTAGGAGGGATCAGGAGCATAAATCTGATGGTTAACATTTTAGGAGCACAGAGTTTAACAGGTAGTCAGATCTTCAATTCACTTCTACCATGGGATTATATTCACCAAAAATTTTGCTGAGAGATACAATGGTGAGCATCTGTAAAACTCGAACATCTATTTCATACAGTCAGCAAGCTTGCAAGGATTGAACTGGACTAAATTTCATCCGGGTTTGTTAGACCTTAAAGGGGTTTTTGTAGGTAAACCAGGTACAGCTTAGAACTGGACAAAGGAAGTTTTAATATGAGGAGACTTCAGTCTTTTTTTTTTTCAAAATTGCCCTGATGCTGTACACAATTGCCATATTGGTGGACCTATTGCTATCAGAAATTCTATCTGTATACTTTCATTTATCACTGTTACATTCTTTCAAGGTACTGCTACTTCTAAAATCACCAGCATTTCTGTAAGATGAAGATCAGTTGTGCTTTTACTTAAACTTCCTTGCAGAAATTGTTTTCCCTGGTCTGTGTATGCATAATTGCACTCTTTTTTTTTACCCTTTTTCCTTTCTGTGGCTCTAATTTACAGTGTCCTATAAGCAGTTTGTGCTTGAGTAGATGACTGCAATGTAAGTTTGGGAAGAAAACAAATGAGACTTGGAAGCGGCAAAGCAGATCCAGTTGCCGGAGGATGGCTAACAAAAGAAATGTGCTGAAAAAACGCTCTCCTGCTCTGCACTTTTGGAGTACTTTATAATTTATAACTGTTCTCAGCAAAGTGTCTGAGGCAGTGCCAGGTGGTAGGGAGTTAAATTAACCCCTGTGGCGTGTAGTTATCGGCAGAGGCCAGACCCGTGGATCGATACCTCAGTGCTGTGAGTCACCGTATCAACTGGGGAAAGTGAATCTGTAAGCTCCTTATTTCGCCATTCTTTTAATCGCAGGGCTGTGTCTGGCTGTGATGAAGATGGAGCAGACACAAATGTCTGGTGCTGGAAGCTCTTTGATTTCTGAGTTGATGGGGTGAAGCCAATGAAAAGCTGTGAGAGACTCAGAGAGCTCATAGTGTATTGTCTTTTTCCAAGTCTTATTAGTTTCTGTTCTCCTTTTTCTTCTCTCCTTCCCCACAGATCTGGTTACACTCAGTAGCAGCATAATCTGTGCTTTGGTTGACCGACACAGATAATTTCTAGCATCACTAGTTAAGCCTATTTTTTATTATTATTAATAATAAAGGCTGGTTTAGTCTCACTTAAATGGATTAGCCTTGCTCCTGCCTGCTTTTTGATTGTTTTTGCTGCTGGGGGCTCACTCTTCTGATGAGAGTTCTTGCAGATAGTTATTGCCAAGCTGATCTGTCACTGAGGCATACCTAATATGGATCAAACTGGATGGTGTAATTGGGTTTTCAGAGAGTTACCATACCAGGAGAATGTGTCTTACTTCAGGAATGAAAATTTTCATTGTAGCTATGAAAGATACTTGCACAGCTGCTGAGTCAGATGCCTCCTCTAATGCATCCTCAAACTTTATGGGTGCACCCATTTTCTGTATGGAGCCTCCTGAATTCGTGCCTGTTGACAGCTGAGTCTTCTTGCTTCCCTGAAGACAGTGTGTGTCTTCCAAATCTATTACCACCCCCTCCACCCCTCTCTTTAAATAAAATAAAATAAAATGCTACATTTTTCCCATTAATTTTTTTCAAAAACTCAGAGTTACCCATAAATTGCCCATGTGGAATGCACTGGTAAATCAAGCAACTTGTTGTTCTTTCCGAGCTGCACCTACTCTCTAGAGGATTCAAAATTTGGCATCTGTAGCCACCACCCAACTGAAAAATAAACAGGATCAAACAGGTGCAATTAGTTTCTTATAAAGCCAAGTGTAACATGTCCATCAAAACCACTCACCTTCCTTCCCCTCACAATAAGTGAATTATTTTTCTCTTTAAACAATGACTGTGACCCTTGGCCTTAAAACCAGGTGCCCCTCAGCTGAGACTTGAAGCAGTTACAAGGTAAGCTGGCCTTTTAGTTGAGCAGTGGTAGCTGTGGATGGGCATGTTGAGTGATTGGTTTCAGTGATTAATGAAAGCTGAATTTACAGTCACTCCTCAGCTTAACAGCTGAGTTTCTGCCTGTTGTTCTGTGTTGTATCTGCCCTGTCCCCGAGTTTATGTTCTGACTTTAACCTCGCTTTCTAGCTCAGTTCCTGTCTTTGTTCTGCATCCAGTTGTAGACATTGATTCTAACCACTGGGCATGACCATTTATGTCCTGGTCTCTTTCTTTTAAAAAAATCATCTGAGCCAGGACTGAGCTTTCCAGGTTTCTTATTTATTTATTCTCAACCCATTGTCATCCTCTCCCAGCTATGGAGAGTAAATACATATGTGCAGGTTTCTGCATCGCTGTTCCTAGCATAGCCTGGGACATTTCTGCATAATAATAGGAGGTATAATTTATCTCAGTGTGCTGACCGTGTTGTCCAAATTGGTTGCCCCATCCACCTTCTCCGCAGTTTCTTGTACGTGGTCAATTCTGTATCCCTGAGCTTTCTTCCTATTTATTCATATATGAAGGCACATGTAATACTTACTTAGGTCAAATAAAAAATACGTTATGCTGAAATTAGAATGTCTGAAGAGGGATTTCCATCCCTTAGTTTTATTTGGAAAAGCATTAGGTAAGTCTTTAGTAGACAAGTATATGTTGATTTTAGATACTTTGATTAAAAAATGTCTCTGTGAGCTTGAACAGAAGTGACCAGTTTTAATGCTTACAGCTTTTACTTCAGCGCAAGTTTGTTTATAGTCCCAAGAGGCTGGGTGAGACATGTGAAAGACTCTCAGGGTGAGTTTGTGGGTCTTTGAGCCCAGATGACAACAACATGCTTCATCTCAGACATAACAGAAAAGTAACTGTGGTCATAATAGTGCTGTCAGCCACAGACGAAGGGCTGATGTTGCAGCAGAACTGCGTTAAAGACGTTTTCTTTGGCTCACCGGCACTTGAGGAGTGACTGTAAACAAGACTCTGCAAGGAAGCCAGTGGACAAACAGGTAGACAGTAGCCGATATTGTCTGGATCCTGCAGATGGGAAGTTACTGGTTTTACTGCTGTACTTGTGACTTGGCATTGGGTATGATTTGTGCATCAGCACAGAGGTTCTTGCGGAGGAGTAACTGAAATTGAAAAAGTATTGATATGAAATAATGGGGAGCAGAGTCGTGTGCAGAAAAAGGGGAGGAAGAATCAGTGTTCCTTTCTTCATCCCAGCATGATTGGTGTTTGGAGGACTGTTGGCAGAGTTGTGAATGAGTTTTCCACAGGCTGACTTCAACTGCCTAAGTGAGGTCACTGGGCTTTCGAAATATTTGAGGTAGTGGTTTTAAACAAGTGACTGTCTCAACACAAACAGGAATAAAGCAATCTTGTATAGTCTTGGTCATACAGTAACCACTTTGTTCTGCCTTCATAGCTCACCTTGGAATGACTTGGCTTGGTAAATTGGAGGCTTTGCATCACTCTGTGGTCATCTACCCCCATCCGAAGTCTACCTGAGTCTGCATTGCAGATTTTCTGTGCTTCTGCTTCTCCAGAACTGAATTTATATTTTAAGTTTTTAGACTGAAAGAATTGAAGCTGTGGTGAAAACAAATAGCTGAAATTAGAAAATTTTTTTGATATAACCCTGACCCTGACAGCATGTGATCCAATACAAGTGACTGAGGGGAAACTCTCTGCATCACAGTTGATGCAGAACAAGCCAGCAGCTGGGAAGCTTGCTGAAACCAAATGCCTTGTGGTAGCAGTGCCATGGTTACAGTTGTGTGCTGGGAGGAGTTTTAATTGGGTTGTATTTTTTCCGTTCTGAAAGAAGGTGACTAGCCAGGGACAGATTACACATAGATTTAGTTCTTATGTTCTCAAATGTTTGTCTGTAACTGTTTGGCTTATTTCTTTATAAAAGCTTAATATGAAGTCACTGATTTTGGGTTAAGGCTGAATTATGTATTTCTTGGCAGTCCTGGTTTTCATTATTGACCAGAGAATTTAAAAAAAAGCATTGCCCATGTCTGTGAGGATCCCTCGGAAGTGAATCTTGAGTAAACTGGCCACAGTGTATATATTTGTTTTTTTAATGTTGGATTTGGGATTATCTTTTGTTTCTGCACTTTGTGTATAAGCCTAACTGCTGGAGGGTTGGAAACAGACAAGATTGAATGGGTCAATTGTTTGAATTGGCAAACACAAGATTTCCTCTTTCACACACTATGCTTCTCTGTTAAATGTTCTGCAATAACAAAGAAACACAAAATGTTTGGTCTGAGTGGTGTATGAAGGCTTTCTTAGATGCAAAGCACTTCAAATAAGTAAATAAGCAGAAGTTTCAAGTACAGACCTTACTTGTGAAGCAGAATGATGCTGCACACACATCTAACACAAGTCTGCAAAAGGAAAGAAATGAGAAGCTGAATCCTTGCTAGGTGGTTAAATAGCAGCTTTCCAGCAGTGGCTCAGAGCCCTTTGCCATCTCCATAATCCTGGTGGATTATACTGGATGTGGGGTACAATCAACTGCTTCAAAACAGGTCTGGGGTTTTTTGCTTTCTTTGTAACAGGAGCAAAAAGAGAAAAAGCCCGTATTTTACCAACTCTTTTATGCCTGAAAGTTTGAAATGTTGCTCTCATTTCACCCTCTTTCCTATCTCTCCCTTTTTGCTTCATATTTGATCTGCAGAGAGATGGAGTCAGTCAGACCCATTGCTCCCCCCCCACCCCAAGGAGTATTGGCATCTCTCTGTAGTGCTGAGGTGAGCTGCTTGAACAGGGGGAAACCTGTGGCCCCAGCTCTATGTGCCCATTTCTGTCTGTTGGCAAGCTCCAAGAGAAGGGCATTGGTCTTGCACTTCTGCCAGAAATACATGCTTTTTCTCTTGGGGACCTTGCCCTGAATCACGATATTGCCCTAGACCTGCCTCAGAAGGACACCACCACACTTTGGAGCAAGGCCACAGTTTTGCTGACAGTGTGGGAGTCAAGTTTCCCACTGCCGAAGTATAGGTGCCTCTCAAGAGGAACATAACAGCTGTTTTATGACAACACTGTTTGAGAAAACTACTTTTGCTAATGGTGAAAGGTTGTGTTTCAGTGTAGTATTAGTATTTCTTTCCGAACATGAAATGGAAGTGCAGCTCATATGGGTACTGGGTACTGAATGAGAGAATAACTCACATGGACTAACTTTCTGCACAGAAGAACAGTGGCAATGGGCTGTGAAATATAGATAGTTTTGGGGTTGTGCAGCTCTAAGTAACGTATTTCATAGTAGGACACATAGTGTCTGTGGGAGTTGCATAGCATTGCATGCACCAGAGGTATATTCATGGACACGTTGTGGGCAGCATCATACCTTCCACATCATACACTGTTCTGTCTTCCCACCTGCAAATAAGCTTTTTTAGCCTTCATGGCTTTGCTATCTGCTAGTTTGAGAAGACTTATCTGAGGCTGGTGTTGTTTTGTTGGCAGCCTACCTCAGTCATCTTGTCAGAAAGCAGCTGTTCAACTCTCTTCTCCCCATCATATCCCAACCCACTTGCATGTCAGCTTCAGTGTACTGTTGCCTTATTAGTCATCTTGGAGAAGGGGTGGTTTGAATTATATTCACCAGGAGCTACTACAGTCATGCCTACTACAGTTTTCAGTAATAAAAAAGTTTGTAATTCCTTTAAAAATGGAAAAAGTTACTCCCTTATCCCTTGCAATGTCCAGTACTAGTAAAGCACTTTGGGTTATATTTTCTTATCCTTCCACCTCAGAGGCTGACTGTCTGATTTGCTGAATTGTGTAAAAAGACAAGGTGGCCACCATTTGTCTGCATCGTTCTTCTCTGACTCTGTTGCCGTTCCTCGTGTTCTTCTAAGGATTGAATTTGCACACAGCTCAACACGGATGTTATTTCCTGCTTCCCACAGATGTCAGCCCAGCAGAATAATATGTATGGCCCAGATGTCTGGATACCCTGGTAACAGGACCTAGGTGGCTGAGTTGTATGCTGGATGTCCTAAAATCTCACATTTTCACATATCTGATCCAGTAACTTGTGAAATGCCCATGACTCTTGAGCCTGTGAGATATGAGCTTTACAAGGTCCTACTGTTCACCAGAGAATAGCTTGCAAAAGGATCAGAGCTTCATTGGGAAAGGATCATGTGCAATATATTACCACACTCAGTAGGAAAACAGATTTTCTGGAAATTTGAGCTAAGTAGAGCTAGAAGTCAGTTGTGTTAAGTCATCCAAACAGGGTTATGCCACCTGCTTGGGGATCTTATGACAATCTAAGTCACATGGGGTTTTTTAACTCATCATGGGAATCAGGACTTACACTTCAAGAAATAACTCCCTAATGCCTTGATTTTACTATCTTTGAGGTCAGCAGGGGCTAGGGAAGAAAAAAGTATAAAATTGAGGGACTTGGAGTAGTAGATGAGTCAAAAAACATAGGTAGCGTGCCACATTTAGAAATCAGGGTATGCTTAAGTTACAGACTGCAGCAGTCCCTCTATTGCCAGTTCTAGGCTTCTCTTGAACCTACTGCCAGATAATCAGTTAATGCTGGCAGAGAGCTTAGAGCCTGACTTGAGGGCTGAACGTTGTCATGACGCTGGTACGCATCATGCTGTCTGCTGGTGTGAAGACATTATGGTGAAGAGTAGAGTGATTCCAATTACTCCTCCTCCCTTGCTGCCCTACTTCTGAAGTTAAAGGCTGCTGCTGTAACCCACAGTTCACTCTGATTCTTCTCCATGTGGATTTCAGGGCTTTCACATATAATTGTAACATAAGGTTTTATCAGCCACCTGCATTATCCTCCTCTTGTGAGTATCACTAGTGAAAACCAGCAGATATGGACCATAATCTATACGAAACCTCAGCAGGCAGTGGCACTCCTGCCACTCTGTTCAGGCAAGCCCAGGCACCACACAGGCAGGAGTGTCACCTGCCATCATCATCTTGACTCTTGTTCCTTGTGATGCTGATGATTATGGAGCTACATAGCAACAATGAAAATCTAGGAAAAGCAGAAGGTTTTAGCAAATTTTCAGTGGAATGACAGAGGTTTGGCTTAGCTTGTGTTCAAATGGCTTGTCCCACTTTCCTTCCATCTCAAGAGTTTCCTTGCTTTGTAATGTGAGACAGCTGGGTTTGAAGTCAATCCCCAGGGTTTTGGGGGCTTTTTGTTCCCCTGACAAACTTGAAAGATTCTTCAGAAATATTACCCATTGGTTGTTACTTGGTAGAAACTGTAACAGTTGGTGATGGTAATAGCACTGGCTTTAAACTAGGAGGGAAATGCAGGTGTAGCATATGGACATCTAAAATCTATGCAGTGATAGCACTGAGGAACATGACACGTTCAACTAGCTTTTGAGTTCAGGGCTCCGAGCTCAAGTTTTACAGCATCAAGCCTGTCTTGGAATTTGGCTGCAGTAAGCTGTTAGTGCTTCAATAGAGAAATTTCCAGTTAATCTTTTTTCCTGAATTTGTCGGGCAGACTGCACTGAGTCAGCTCAGCCTGGTCCCCACTGTGCAGCAGCTGCAGCCAGTCTCACTCCATCACTTTTAATGAATCTGAGTCTCTGTGGTTTTCACTAATTTACTCATACGCAAGAGAAATGACCAAGTATTTTCCTGTCTCTCTCTGATAATGAATGAGATATGAAAGAGCTTCATGGCCAGTAAGCACCCTGGAGGGACTTGAGTTTGTCAAAACGTGCAAGGCGTCTTCATCAAAGTAACAAAATTATTTTCTTTCCCCTTACGCTATGAAGTGAAAATTCACATGACAACAGCCAGAAATGTTCCCACTTTTGCTTAGACAATAGAATTGACTTTGAAAAAACTGAACGTGTGGCAAAACTGATAACATCTTTTGCATCAGTATTTTTCACAGTGTATCTTGCAATAATAAATGGTTGCTTGAGGCAAGCTTTAGTGTTGGGCTTTTGCTGTAGTCTGGTTTGGTGTCTACACTGTGAACCCTGCTTGCACAATGTAGTGTGTTGTACTCAGTGCGGACCATAGGCAATAAACATATTTCCTTCAAGGGATGTGTTGAATTCTGTTTACCAGAACATCAGAAGGGCAGAGATAAGAGTTTACAGAAGATTAAACAGGCGCAAACACATTAAGAGAGACAGTAAGGGATGCAAATTGTTAAACAGAAATATTAAAGTCCACTTTAGAAGTCTTCAGGGCTTTTCAGTACCCAGACTTAATAAAATTAACCAACTACTGCAGCTTAGCTCCAGTGCATACCATTGCTATCAGAAGCAATCAACAGGAAATCCAGCCTTATATGGTATGACTTTGGGGTACAAATTGTAGGTTCCACTCTGAAGTGAAGAACAACTGCCCAGGAATATTGTGAGCCATTAAATTTTAGCAAGGTAACTTGTTGCAGTGCTCCTGAGTGGACTCCTGTACTTCAACCCTTTTTAAAACACAGTCCTCTTTGGAAGGTAGAATAAATAACTTGAACTCTTACTTCAGTTTCATGTGTAAAAGCAGACAACGCAGACCTTGAAAAGGGAGCTGAACATTTGTTAGTCCAAGGAGTAAATTAGCTGGCCAAGAGAGAATTACCACCCTACAAACATCCTGTTGAAATCTGAAGGGGGGTACAAGTATTTTTTGCTATTCCATTGAAGTGGTGACAAATATTCATTGAACCTACTATTTAAATATTATTGCATATTAATTGAATATTGTGTCTGTAGCATGGAGTTTGAGTGTCACTTAGTAGTCCTCTCTCTTGTACTCCCTACTTCGCTTTGATTTCAGCATTTTATGGGCTCTTAAGCATTTGTCAAGTATTGATTCCCATGGAGTTCCCAATTTTTTATCCCCCCCAGGGAGCCTTTGCCTGTTTGATGGTAGTGGAAAAGGGGAATATCTTGGTGCTGAGGTCCTTTTGTTTGGATGTATGCTAGATACTGTCTGGGTGTGGTAATATTTCATATTTGTGCAATTTTTATGATTTTGTGGCTTGTATCAGGTAGAACAGGGAGGCACCAAGACGTTCAGGGCAGTGTTGTGGTGCATGCTTTGCATGCTCCTGACAAGACACAGTTTCTGGTTCAAAGAGCTTGTCTGTGTTCTAAAATGAAACCCATCAAGTGAATGCAACTGGAAAGCAGTGGAGAAAAATTAAGATAATTGTGACATAAACACCTCATTATATGGATTGTCTTCTTGCATCTTTTGCCAGTTCAAAATCCATTTTTTATGTGGCTAAACTATTAATATCATACAACCCTGTTAGCAAAGAGGAGACTGTCTCCAATTCCTCCTTCTGTGTGTGTAACAATTAGCGTCACGGCAATTAGTGTCCGGCAGTCTGTGGCTTGTCCCTCTATAATGGAAAATACAGCTCAAGCTCTTGTGAGGTAAGATGAAGTAAGCTCCATTGATCCTGCAATTTATTAGCTTTCATCTTAATCTAGCTTCATCTTAAAATGCACATCTGAGGAAGCAGCTCCTCGCAGGTCATTTGGGCTCTTCTGTGTTGAGCTGTGGTTGTGTCAGCACATCTTCCTGGCCTCACAGCTTTTGTGGGGAGTGGCTGAACAGCAGAAGGATCTGTTGAAACAGCCCCTCGCCAGTGCAGAACAATTCCTGCCCTTGCTGAAGACAGCTCTAAGGAAAGACATGGGCTGGCACATCAATATGACCTTCTTCTGGAAGGAGTGAAGTGTGGGGGAGCCATTTGGTCTGTGCTGGCAGCCAGACTCTCCCTGGGCACCTGTGCCTTATCAGTACACATCAGCAGACTGATCAGACTCACAGCTGGCGACCTTTAAGAAGTGATCTCTGAGGTTATATTTCCCTCACAGCCAGATCCTGAGCAATAGACCTGTCACCTGCAATCCCTGTTGCAAAGCTGTGACAGTATGAGTTTGAATTTCAGACGTTCCAGTGCCCTACACAACATCTCTAATTCTTCACTTCCTGTAAGGAAAAGTTTTCATAGTTCCTGTGCTGAATGACATTCTTTGTTAATCAGGAGCATGAAATATATCTTGCCTATATATAGAGAGAAGTTCCTTCAGATAAATATTTGAGTCATTAAGGATGCATTACATGGAGCAGAAGCTCCACACACAGTTTCCACTGCTGTGGGTCCTTTACCAGTAGAAAGAATGATTCTAAAAATCTATTTAAAATTAACAAAAAGAATCATTAAGCAGAGTAAGATTTTTAAAAATGCACTTTCAAGCTGGGAAACCACCTCATTTAGTATAATGAGTGAGCAGATTCTTAGGCCCTGAAGAGAAGCAAATTGAAACAAAATGGCTCCAGCACTGACTTGCATAATGATGGACTGAGCACGTGTTGTGGCATGTAATGATCCCATCTTTCCCATGAGGCTTCAGAAAACAGTACTTACTGTGACAGAAGGATCTGGCCAGGACACTGTTTCCATGAGGAAGAGGAAGAGGGCTGGTAACAGTATGAATACAGAGTGGAAGAAGAGGATGAGTAGAGTTAGCAAAGTTTAAGGTCACAAGCCTTGGAGAGGAGAATAGTGATAATGCTCACGGAAGTAGAGTGGGAGGCAGGAAAAGGGGAAGGGCTCAAGAAACACCACATTCAGAAGGAAGGATGAGTTGGGGCTGTTGAGAGATGCTTCCAAAGAGTGGATAGTTAATTGGATTAAGAATGAATGAGCAATTCCTGGTGGGATAACTAACCCTCACATCATCCCTTGCCAGTCCTAAAAGCTTCTTTTCATTTTCTGTTTCCAAAACAGCACAAGGATGTTTTGAGAGAGAAGGAACCACCCCACCAAAAACGTAATGGGGCAGGACTGATAGGAGCAGTGCAGCCAGCAGCTGCACGTACTTGTACCTCTCCCACACTTTCCAACAGAAAGGAGTGTACCTGCATGTACTTGTACCTGCCCCATGCTCTTCTGCCTTTCCTGCATAGTGAAGTATTTCCTTAAGTGGAAGAGAAAGTGTCCTTCCTTAAGTGGAAGGCCAGTTGCATCCTTGGCCTTTCTTCTGAGTGTTGAGATGTGGATGCCTTCTCCTGAGAACTAGACTGGATCTTTCAACTGCTATTTCTTATTTACTGTGCTATTTCATAGAAATTACTGGGCAGCTGTGAAACATAAATGGAGCAGTGCATCTCAGCTGCCAGATGTTAGGATTTTCCTCAGCTACCCACAAAGACCTTTGGAGGTCTTGCTCTATTTGTAAGTTCTAAGTGATACTTAGTCTGTTCTGGCTAAGTAGGTTTAGTGGGTCACTGTGCTGAATATTGCCCTGCAGCAAAAATACTTGTCCACTTAGCAGGTACAGTATGGAGAGTATAAGATCCTTAATTAATGACCCACTTTATGATGGAGGCAGGGGGATTGCTTTCTCCACAGTGTCAGTCAGCTAGCCCAAATGAAGTAGTGGTCAGAGTGTAGGTAATTGAAAGCTAGATTGTTAGCCTTTACAGTAACATCAGAAAAAGTCTGTTCTTATGCGTGCTAGCTAAGAATTCAGGAAAGGCTCGGGACTGATATAGCAACTACATGCATACTCATCAAAATTTGGTGGTCCCAGTGGAATGAGGTAGTGCACTGTCTGTTCTGCATGCAGCCTGCCTACCGCCTGATCTGTCATCCATTCCCTTTCATCTGTGATTGTGCATGGGAAGCAGGGAGGCTCTTTGCTCCTCTATCTGTGGCTTCTGTCATTTTTTTATTATTGCCTGCTGTCAAAATGTTGTCTCTCCCTACACCTCCCTTTTGCCCGTCTCCCTTTGGAGTTTGTGCTGAAAGATAAAAGCAAACCCATCTTTCTTGGCTGCTAAAAAGGCAGAAGGTTTATTCTGATATGCATGGCCTGTGGAGACACAGAGATCACACTGGTGATGAAGAGGTGAATATTTGGGTGGAGAGAAGCCATCTGTTTTTCTGGCTAGAGTATAGCTTACTTTCTTGTGGGCTCTGAGAGGTTTACTTGCTGAAGGAACACCTATCATCTTGCTTATCTAAGCCTTCATTCTGCCACTTGAATGAATCTGTGACCCAGTCCAGCACATTATTACCAGGCAACACATCAACCTCATCCATCAATAAGGATGCATAAATCTGTGTTTCATACTTCTGCAAATCTGCACTGACTGCAAGACTGTCCAGCCCGTCAACTAAAGCCTTTTCTGGAAAGGCCAGTACACATATAAATGTTTGTCCCTGCATTTTTACCACATGCACCATTTAGAGCCAGCTCTTTCTTTCCAAAGTCTTATTTTCATGGCATAAACTCCTTCAAAATCACTCAAAGAGAAGGAGGGGCTGTGGAACAGGCTGATGTTGGCACTGAATGTGAGGGCCACTGGAAGAGGGGATTCAGTGTGAGGACATTCAGTGTGAGGGCCCCAGGCTCTTTAGCTGTCCAAGGGTAATGCTTGGGAACTGCAAGGAAAACTCATGGCCTCATGAAATGTTGGTCTTTCCAGCAACTTTGCAAATTAACAAGATTTTGAGTGGAGGGTTATCTTCACCTCTGATCTGAAATTAGATTTGTTTGTCCCCTCACATGTGTCACCATCCCTGCAACCCTGAGCAATAGCTGTGTTGATGAAGAACTTGTTCAGAAATAAAAACTCTAATGTGACCTTTGAAATCTAGCCATGCTCCCTGACTCTTTTTCTTTGGGTTGTTTTTTTTTTTTTTTTTTTGCTTTCTGACTTGTTTATGTATTCAGTAATTGTTAGAAAACTTGTGTCGCTTCATGTTTAAGAATCATATAGGTTGGAAAAAACCTCTGAGATCATTAAGTCCAACCTTTGACCAATCAGCACCTTGTCAACTAGAACATGGCACTAAAGTGCCATGTCCAGTCCTTTCTTGAACACCTTCTGGGATGGTGACTCCACCACCTCCATGGGCAGTATTTAACAACTCTATCCATGAAGAAATTCCTCCTGATGTCCAGCCTGAATCTTCCCTGCACAGCTTGAGGCTATGTCCTCTTGTCCTGTCACTAGTTGCCTGGGAGAAGAGACTGATCCCCACCTGGCTACAACCTCCTTTCAGGTAGTTCTTGAGAGCAATAAGGTCACCCTCTGGCCTCCTTTTCTCCAGGCTGAACAACCCCAGCTCCCTCAGATGCTCCTCATAGGACTTACTCTCTAGACCAGCCTTCTTGCCCTTCTCTGCACACACTCCAGCACCTCAATGTCCTTCTGGTAGTAAGGGGCCCAAAACTGGACACAGTGCTCAAGGTGCAGCCTCAGAAGTGCTGAGTACAGGGGAAGAATCACTTCCCTGGCCCTGCTGGCCACACTATTCTTGATACGAGACAGGATGCCACTGGCCTTCTTGGCCACCTGGGCACACTGCTGGCTCATGTTCAGCGGCTGTTGACCAGCACTTACAGGTCCTTTTCCGCTGGGCAGCTTTGCAGCCACTCGTTCCCCAGCCTGTAGTGCTGCCTGGGGGTTTTGTGGCTGAAGTGCAGGGCCCAGCACTTTGCCTTATTGAACCTCTCAGTCCATCAATCCAACCTGTCCATATCTCTCTGCAGAGCCTTTCTACCCTCCAACAGATCAACACTCCTGACCAACTTGGTGTCATGCTTAATTTTACTGAGGGTACACTCAATCCCCTCATCCAGATAATCAAGGCTGGGCTCCAATGGAAGGGACTGAAATACCATTAGTGCCACATTGATATTGCAAAGCACCTGAATGTGGTAGGGACAGTTTTATCTTTCCTGCACTCTTCTGCTAACAGGAGCTTTGATCCTGGAGGGGGGCATGTAACTCTGACTTCAGATTCAAGGATATTGCCAAAAGTCCAGTGTTACTGTTCAGAATTTCTCATTCCTCATGCCTCTCCATCCAAAGCACCATCCTTAATCTGGTTGGAATCTGAGGTGCTCTTAGATATTCTGGTGTCTTTTCAAAAATGCTGAGCTGTTGTAACCTGGTGCTCTGGTTGAATTTCAGTATATATGGTTCTGACAGTGTGCATCTCTCTGCAGTTTCAGCTGGATTCTCTCATCTTTGCTTCCTTCTTAAATGTTTGTGTGGTGGTATTAATGTTTGTTCCCTCACATATCAGAGACCATTGGAATTTAGGGTTTATAAATTGCCTTTTTTTTTTTTTTTCAAAATACTGACTGCTCGGACTTTGTTATTTGAATGTCTTAGAAGGCCATTACATTTGTGATAGTTTTGGGGGGTTTTTTAGTGTTCTTAGTAACTCTAGTACTGTTAACATAAGTCACAAAAAGTATAGATATCCTAAAGACTTGTGGCAGCATTAGGAAGAGTAAAACAACCCCATTAGGTACCATCCCACCATGTGTGTCCCAGCAGTTCAGTTGCAATACCAACTGTTGGCACATCATGGTATGATCCCAGGTCAGCCCCGACACTGACCTCCTGCAAAAAGGATTGCTGGCAGTCAGCATAGCAGGGCAAGATTAGGAGGAGTCGATCACGTGAGTACAGACTAAAGTAGTTGATAGGCAGAGTCTGCCTGAGTTTGGAGGAAGGAGTAACCAGTTATAAAATAAGAGTTTTTCCTTTTTCCTTAGCAGGTGTGGAATTTCACTTATTCTGCAATCACAGTCCTGGCTCCCATTTTAAAGACAGTAAGATATTCAGTTTAATATCCTTGCTATTTGGGAAATCGAAGGTTTATCACTGTCCTTGAAAATAAGAATTAATGGAGTTGCTTCTGTAGTGCCAATTAAATCCTCCATTTAATTCTGAGAGCCAGCTGGAGATGTTTGTGACTGAGACTTGAGATGTACTCATCTTAATGCATCTATCTTAGTTGCTCTTGGTGTTTTCCCTCTCTCTGGTGCCTTATATCCAGGACAGCTGCTTCTGAGGACATCAGCACTTTCTAATCCCCTATATTCATGGCTTTCTTGTTCAACCCCTGTCTTTGATCTCAGACTGAAAACCCGGTTTAGTTGTCAAAATATCATGAAGCCCAGGATGGTCTCATCCTTACATATGAAAGTGAATAGTTGAGAACTGGTTTAAAACTGCCCAACTGAACAGAAATTTAATGCTTGTTGTTAAAGGATTACAGTTCCTTCTAGCAAATCATATTTTTTTGGGGGGGGTGGGGGGTAACAGGTATGAGAGTTGTTTGTTAGTCTAAGAGTTCCAGATGTTTTCTCATGCCTCTTGTAAAGCTTGCTCATACCCACAAGGTTTCTGATGCGATTGCTATTCTGGGATCTGCCCTTTACCTGCATTGGCAGTCTTGTCGAGCTTTTAGGAAAGCCTTTGGCCAGTGATTGGATGAGAAGAGCTATTAGTGTTTGGGTTCCTTAATTTAATGCAAATTCCAGGTTTTTTCTGCTGCTGGAGCATCTTTTCTCCTTCTTGCTACAGTGGTGGGCCAGGTACAGGCAAGTGAAGGCTCATATCCAAGGAACAACATTAAATTCAAACCGAGGGCTCTGATTCATGATCAAGCTCATCTGTGTCCACCAAACTGGGATAGCTTCTTGTATGTGCGTTCTTATCCAGCATGAGGTAATTTGATTGATTTCGCTTTCCCGTGAAAGAGGATTACTGGATTTGTGTTACCTTACTTTGCTTTTCTCACTGATAACCACCACCCACAAAGCAGAACTTGATAGTGTCTGAATAGCTGCCCAAACCACAGTACCTTGTCATGTTTACAAATCTTGAAACTTTGCAATGACCAAATGATAATTTAGCAAATGGGGCTGATTTTTTTAAATTCCTTTCTTTTTAAGTTAATCTCTGTTTAAAACTTAGTGAGCCTTTTCTGACTGTATCTTTGAAAAGCTTTGCAGACTCAGCCAACTGTTGCTGTATTCAGAAATATTGTTATGAATACAGCTAATTCCTTGAGCAATGTGATTTTCTTCTGGCTGTTTGCTCTTCCTGCGGAGCTCCAAGGTGATCTGTAGCTGGGAGTGCAGAAGCCTGGTCAGTCATGCTTTCTGAAAAACCCATCCTTAACTGTCTGCACAGAACCGAATGCCCTTTATTTAGCACTTTGAGTAGCAATAGAAGAAATTAATAAAAGGAAGGCTAGTCTTGGCATGTTCTCTGGCAGTCAGTTAAGCCAGTGTAGTCTGCACTGTCAACACACATCATAGAGCAGGGAGAAGTTAGTTCTCTCTAATCACTTCAGTAGTGTTCAGGCTTTCACTTTTTGCTTAGACTTGACTCATTGGAGTACTTGTCAGCTGGCCTAGCTAGATTGTCATGTTATCTGTTGTGTTTCTTCAACTAGCCTGTCTCCCATGCATGAATGAATGCATGAATGATAACCCGTTAATTGGGATATTATAGGAGGATGAGCCTGGCTGCAGGTCTCTGTTAGAAGCTTCATCACCCATTCCTGAGATGAACAGTTACACTGCCTTATTTCCCAAGAGTTAACTTTTCCAATGAGACTTTTTTTTAATGGAGAAAAAACAAGTCTTTTCCATTTTTTAATTTTATTTTTCCCCCCAGGGAGACTTAACATTAAGATATTCAGCTGTCTATCTCATTTCTTAACATGCAATTTGTCAGGAAGTGAGTTTCCATTAAATTCTCGATAATTAGTATACTCGAACTTTGATAGACATTTTTCCTTTTTCCAACAAATTTTTTTTAGCTTATTATCTGCAGGCAAGATCAGTCAGCTAAATTTCTGTCTGTCAGACATCTCTGCTCATTCTTAACCAGTTTGAGGTCCATAAGTATTGAATGAATTACTGCACTGGATCTCCGATTTTATGTGGGTCACAGGTGAAATGAGTAGGGAAAACTGCCTAGAATATGCTAAATGGTTCCTTCTTCCTTGCAACCTGTTTTGAAATGACATTTTCCCCTGGTTTTTTTTGCTAAAAAGGGCAGCAGGACTTCAGGTTAGGTCAGCAGTGGAGTGGTATCTGGAGAGCCCTAATCCTTTAAAACAGGGTATTTGGTATTCAGTCCCCCCTTTTGATGGGACTGGCAGGACTTAAGGCAGCCTCTCTGTATATATTATGCTTAGTTCTAGCTAGGCTTATTGAGCCTATCACAGGCAGGATTCAGCTAATTTTTTATTATTCGTCACAATGTGTTCTTTAACTAAGTTGAGTTTTCCATTGCTATTGCAGCTGCTTTCTCAAAAGAACTGGTTATAAATGCACAGCCTCGTTTGTTTTTTTTCTAATCATACTGCTTAAGAAACACATGGACATGGCTGTATTAACATAAAAATTTCTTCTTGCTCAGTTACTCATCCACTGGCCTTTTCTCCCGTGGGTGGCTGTTGTAAAAGAGCTCTTGGAAGCGCAAACAGTGCTGCAGGTTCTCAAGTAGTTCTGTCCTACAGCTTGTCAAGATGTCAGAGGAGAAGACAGCTGCGGCAAAAATCCCGGCCCTTACCCTGGATGACATCCATGGCAACATTCAGTAATTTTTGCCCCAGGGTAATGCTAAAGTAAATTATATATTAAAAATGAGGTAGGAAAAGTAGCAAAGAAGTAGCTAATCCCACTAAGCCATGGGCTAGAGAGAACTTTTGGCCATGAGCATGGAATGAACAGATCCCAGCTGGCCGCAATGGGCCATCCAGTCACAGTAACTTCAAAGGGATTCTCAGCAGCTATGGGCTCTCTCAGGCATACTAAAATCTTCCAGGAGCAGAGAGGGGAGGAAACTATGCTCAAAGGGGGCAGACTGTGTTGTCCACTGGACAATTAGTAAAAGGAGTTTAAGGGAAGTAAAAGCTGTCATGGCTCTGCATAAATACGTTCCTCTGTGGAGGCAAGGCAAGAAACATGAACAGCAAATGATATGAAAAGCTCTTCTAAAATTTTTTCTCTAAGCAGTCCTCACTGTACATGTGTGCTGTGGTCCCAGAACTTGATGCCAGCTACTGTGTAGCTCCGACCTTGAAACCAGGGCAGACAGGGAAATGGCATTCTCTTCTGTGGCCTGCATTACATCCCTTCAGTCTGGAGTGCAGATGGAGACATGAGCCAGCTCTTTGGACTTTCCTGGCCCCAGGCAGCATGGCTGTCAGTGGGCCTCAGGTCCCCTATTTGCAAGTGATTTGAATCTTGTGCACTTCAAAGATACTGTCTGCAAAAGATAATGATGAATGTTATGCATCAGCCTGTGGCTTCTGGCAGTCTGACTTTAAAAGAGGTAGAGCAAACTTTGAAAATAATACCAGCGGGTTTTGGTTCCTGTCACTCTTTCCTATACCAAAACCTTGCTCATACCACTGCCTACTTTGTGTTGAGAGAAAGAAAGCATATGGAAATCAATGCAGAAGTTGAATGTAAGCTAAAGACCAACAAGTCACACCATGACCTGACCATAATTCCAGGACAGCTGCTTCCTTGGAAGCCCTCATGTGGGCTACTCAGACAAACAGGGCAAGGAGGAGAATGTAGGTTAACAGGGCTTGAGTGTTTGCTGTTGAATTATCTCTCCAGATACAAATATTGATGCAGGACGGTGGCTGAGGCTGTCAGACTTCTGGTTCAGGTGGGTGAGTCACTTAAAAGCCACATGGCTGAAAGGTTAGCCAAGGATAAAGAGCAAGCTGCTTTCACCACTGAGGTGGCTGCAAGCCACCACACACAGGCGTAAGGTTGCAGGCAACTTGTCAGTGTGCTGCTGAGGGAGCTGACTCACAGCTGCTGTCTGATCAAAGTCAGTGCTCTTCCCTTCTCTCCTTCAGAAGGGGACCCTGTCCTCGTTTCTGAGCTGCTGCAAGCCAAGTGGCTGCTTTTAATAGAGCACACACAGAAGATGGTTGTAGGCAATTGAATTAGGGTTGCGTTATTAGTCCATCTGTGCAATATGCTCAGTTTATTGACAATCTGGTTAGAGTGGCTGGAGCTTGTTAAAGTGTTTCCTACTGTTGAATTTTGGGAGTTGTCCTCCTGTTGAGAAGGAGCGTTCGAGAAAGGCCTCTCTTTAGACTGAGAAGGGGCTCTGTATGAACTGTCTGCACTATTTTTCTGGCTTTCTGGGAGGGCAAAGGATTGCATGGGAAAGGCTTATAAGATAGTAAGATTTGGCTGTGTAGTTCATTGTGATGTGCATGCTCCCACTCCTTTTGCTTGAGGCAAGGGGCGGCTGCTGGCATGTGGGATTGTATGCAGGGCTCTGGGGAGAGCTCTCTTTTGTTCACTTTTCTAAAGGTTGCCTGGTAGGGTCTGATCTGTGGCAATCATAAGCCAAAGTCACTTTCTTTAGGTCCTTGGGTCCACAAAGTATCTTTGTGAATACACTGTGTGCATCAGACAGAAAAAGCATGTGCTGCGCTATTGGTTCAGGAAGGTGTGGCATGAGTTCTGCAGCAGCCTTTATGTGCAGGTGTCAAGCTCTTGCCTGTCACAGCAGCCTCACTCTGGTATTTGAGATAGAAAGCTTATCTTTAAGGTTGATCACTAAGAAAGTAGGGAACCAATGCCACAACTGCTTATGCAACAAGTATATTGCTTTTTGAAGATAGCAGGTCCATACTGTTGTCTGGGGAATAGAAAAATGGTCAGAATCATAACTCTTTACAAAAATCATGATGCTCATTCAGGCCTTTGACTTCCCTGGAATGCCTTATTTCAGAGTTTGGCTATCAGTGCACTTCTATTCTGTTCACCAGCCTCAGATATTTATTCTTGTATACCAGAGCTATCCAGAGTGGTCCAGTCACATCTTGCAAATAGTCTTGATGGATCTTTTTCAGTACTGTGTCCCAGTAAGTGAGCTTGATTGTTGTACTTTACAAGACAACACAGAATGTCTTTGGTATCTGTATCTTTTTATAGGTTCATAGTGAAAACCCCATGCAGAGAAGCAGCAGTGATGACTAAAGAGGGTGTGGGAGTGACTTAGGAGAACAGACATTGAAAAACTAAATAGGTGTAACTCGACTACAGAGCGATTTATAAGACATGCATGATTTATAAGACATGCATGTATTTAGAGCTTGAAAGTAACAGGAAGATGGATAATTGTTTAGGGTGATCTAATGGGGATTCAATTTAAGCAAAGTATCAAGTATCAGAATTCTTTGTGATATGGATATGTAAAATCTTCACTCTGAATAAAAAGACCCTCTATCACTTTCTTTGTACAGAACAGAAAGTAGTCATAATCTATGAAACACTGCATAACACATGAGATGCATTTAATCCTTTTAAGATAGATACTAGTGTTTTTGAAATTGAATTATGAGGCAACTTCAATTTCTAGAGGTCCAAGCTGCAAAGGATGGCTCTTGAGAACTACAAGGGTTCTTATTGTGGCTAATTATTTTCAAAAGAATCAGAAGGAGCTAAATGACAAAGTCAACACAGTACTCAATTTGGAAAAGTCTGAATTTTAAGCAGTATTGTTCGTACTAATATGAAAGTTGATGTAAACCTGGGAAGGCTTATATTCAGTTACCTGAATCAAAACCTGTGAAGCAACATAGCATAAAAAGAGGAGAACAGTTAAGAATGGGTAAAAATTTGCTGTTCTTAAGACTATCAGCACTACCATAGCATACCAGTTCTGTGTGGGAGCATCTCTCTTCATTGAGAGCTGTGAGACTGCAAGAGTCAGTCCATATGAAAATAAGCAACACAGTTTAGAGACAGTCTGCAGTTACAGAGATCAAACCTTGAAAAACCATGGATCACATAACACGTCTGCATCGTGTATTCATTCTCTTCATCTGGAAGAAGGAAAAGTTTAATAACTGAAAGCTAGACTAGGGAATCCAATCCATCCAGATACTACAGAGAGAGAAGACTGTGGAATATGAATGCACTTTGAAATCAGTATCCTGGTAGACCCTGGTGTATTTGTGATGATTTGCAAGTAACCTGACAGTGCATGAAATAATTGTCTTTGTAGATATGAAACAACATTGACATCGACTTTGAAATTTAAATGAAAGAAACACAGTAGAGTTCTTTTAGATGCCTAACCTTGGTGCATTGACTTATTTTTTCTTTATAATAGGTTAATTACTTGAACAGGTATTAGTTAAATAGGTTTCTGTTTTATTATAAAGCAGAAACAACCATGTAAGGATCCATGTTCTTGAACAGTTACAGTATATTGCTTCCCACCCTGATATAAATGCAACATAAACCAAAGTGATTTAATTGTCTGGGAGTAAATAATTGTTATTCAGGAAATGCTGTGTTTGGCCTGTCCTGTTGCCACTGTGAAATGCAAATCACAAAGCAAATAGCACTATAGTCTCATTGCTGTGTGTGGCACACACAGCAACTGCACAAGCAGCAGCTTTAGTAGCCAGTTAAGAAACTGTGTCCAGTGTCTTTAATGCAATTTCTTTGCAACAAATGGTTGTATTTGAGCAGAACCTTTTACTGAACAATTCTGTCCTTTTCAAGGTCTCAGGTTTTCTGTTGTATGGCATCTGCAGATAAGTAGGGAGTTATTCAATATTAATAGGTTTATTTTATCAGTTTAAGTGTTTATTAAAGAGAGTTCCCTAGGATATGATAAAATCTTTATGCAAAGCTATGAAAAGTGATAGAATCTGATAATCCTTCTAGTGCATTTGGTACAAAACCATTTTACATTTCCAACAAAGACCATTGCTGCCCTAATTACAAACCGTTCCCTCTAAATAGTAGAATTTAATCTTGTCTAGTCTCAATATCAGTATTTGCTTTATCAGGTGGTATTTGTTGGAGGGGGCATTCAATTTCATGCCATTTTAAACAATTTCACTGGCAAAGCACATAGATTCACAATGTATTTAAATGGAAAATGGAATTTTCAGTAAGAAATTCTGAAGATCTCATTTGAGTTAGCATATAGTCCTCTGTGGGACACGAGTCTGTGTGTAATTCTAGGCCCTTCTGTAGCATCATCCGTCAACAGTCTCCTCCAAATTGCTTTGTGGAAGAACACTGGGTTTAGTTTTACATTCAGCACCTAATTTCCCCCTTTAATAATGGAAGTAAATTCACAGCATAAAATACACAGAATTGAGAATGTCCAGGCAAACCCAGCTGCCAGGTGAGCTCCAGCTGTTAGCCAGAGCTAATGAGCAATGCACTGTGTTGTGAGTAGCTTAAAATATGTTATTTTTTCCAGAAATCCAACACAACAATGCCACCATTGGTGTAATTTTTGGTGGAGAGAGAGGACTGTTTGCATTGCTTTCTGTGGCTTTGCCAGGGTCAAGATGTGTCCAAAATCCAAGTGCACCCTGGGGAAAACATTTTTAAGTCCCGTCAGCAGTATATGTGTGAGCGTATGTGCAATGAAATAACTTGTTTCTTCTGCTATAAAACGTGGTAGGTTCCCACTGGAGGAATGTGCTCTGGTAGGAAGTTAAGTGGTACAGAGAGTCGTTTCTCACACAGTCCCAAGGTTTCAGGTGATCTGCATGCTTTCCTTTTGTTCTTAAAATGCTCAACCACAGCTGTGGCAGGGTGCTGCACTGCTGGTATTGTCCTCAATGCAGATGTGAGGAATGCTTGTGAGCTGTGCAGAAATATTTTCTTACCAGGATTTTTTACTTTCCCTTCCTTCCTTCTTTTTCCTTCCCCACCTGCAACACAAGGGAATAAATCAGTAATAAGTCAGAAAATACTGCTTGGGTTTATTGTTTAATTCCCTCAGTACTTGATTTCTGGAGAACATAGGTTTGGTTTGAAGCAGTCCCTAAGCAACAATCTGGCTGTAATTCATGCTTCCTTTTCTTACCAAGACACAGGAAGCCCCAGGTCTTCACAGAGATGAGTCTGTCTGAAATTGAGAATATATTCTCGTTGCTCTTAAGTGTGCTCAGGATGTTTTATTACACTGGACAATATTCATGTCTTGGTAATGGCAACCTGACTTCCAGAAGTATCACATTTGGCCTGAAGTCTGTCATTTTCATAATTTTTTTTCCCAAAGTTGTTAATATGAGGGCAATATCCTGCTCCCATTGAGAATCTGGCTATTTTTCTTTAGTGCCTTCATGGGAAATAAAATGTCTTAAAAATCTGCCTCCAGTCTGTACTCAATGCAACAGGCTGAATGTATAACTCTGAGATTGCTGTTCAGACATCTCATTCCATGTTTTACTGCAAAATCACGGAAATCAGGAGAGGCAGGAATGCAGCTGGAAATTTGTGCTAGACAGTCTTTTTAGCTCTCTGGACTTGATGAAAGTGCCACCTCAATTTGGTAATATGGACAGCTAAGCCTGGTTTCATTACTGCACGCACAGATTTTTGTATGAAAGAGACCACAAAAAAGCTGAAATTGTAACTACAAACCAGAAGAGGAAGTCAGAGCAGGAAATGGGCATGTCATGTCCCATAATTTGCCAGCACTTCTTAGTCCTCCATTGTTGTAAACTTCATATTCTATTTCTGTTTATCCATCCTTTTCTCCAGGGCTGCGAACTCAGAATAGCTTTGCTTGTGATACCCCATCTGTCCCAGCTGTGTGCTATTTCTGAGCTGATGATGCCATTTGCAGCATGTTGCCATACTGTGTAACTTTTGCAATGGGCAAATATCCACCAACGGCTGTGGGGGCAACCCCAAAATTTATTACCCCGGTGACCTCGCACAGCTCTCCAGGGGCTGAAGGTTAGTGCACTAATTTATGGTATCAGTCTACCTTCTGCTGTGGTACTGTTTCAAAGTGCCTACTGCATTTCAGGGAATGTCTTGAGTTCAGTACATTTAAATCACTTTTATATGATTTTAGGTTCAATAAGGTAAATTTGTTGCCAGTATAAAATGTCTTCAGGTATTTTGGGAAGAAGGGCTGATTTGAGCTGGTGTTCATTATGGGAAGAGTAATGGGGCCACTGATCTCATTAATTTGTTATTGACCTTCAACTTCTTATAATGGGTCGGGCATCCCTACTTTAGCTTCAGGACAAGTTTACCCAGTGAACAAATTCTCATCCTGTTGTATAATATCTTTCTTTAGAAAAGTTCCATTCATCTTTAGTGTCTGATTTTAGTAGGGTTTCTGCTTTATATCCAGTCCTACATCTATGTAATTTGAGCTATAGAGGCAGGTTATACAACTTGGGCAGGGTCCCACAGCATGTCCTGGTGTCTCCCCAGTACTGTAATATAACTGTCAAGAGATCTGTGCTTGTGGAGTCATAGATAATATCTTTTTCCAGCTAAATCTGTCTTGGGTTGTGGCTTTTCTAGTTCATCTGTACATACTGAGACACATAAAATGTTCTGCAGAGCACTTCAAACAGCCCAGCCTGCCTTTGTGAAGGACAAACCCTAGGAGAGTTAGCATTTCTCTAACAGTGCTTGTGTTATGGAAGCACCAAAACTTGAGCTCAGTCAGTAGCATGCATGGAGATTCAACTTACTTGGACCACTTGATGGGTAAGGAATTGGCTGGATGGTCACACTCAAAGAGTTGCGGTCAACAGCTCGATAACCAAGTGGAGACCAGTGATGAGTGGTGTTCCTCAGGGTTGGTGTTGGGACCGGAGCTGCTTATCATCTGTTTCGGCGACATGGACAGTGGGAGCACCCTCAGCAAGTTTGCTGATGACACCAAGCTGTGTGGTGCAGTCAAGGCGCTGGAGAGAAGGGATGCCATCCAGAGGGACCATGACAGGCTTGAGAGGCAGGCCTTTGCGAACCTTATTAAGTTCAATAAGGCCAAGCACAAGGTGCAACACATGAGTTGGGGCAATCTCAAGCACAAATACAGGTTGGACAAAGAATGGATTGAGAGCAGCCTTGAGGAGAAGGATTTGGGGATGTTGGTGGATGAGAAGCTCAACGTGACCTGGCAATGTGCGCTTGCAGCCCAGAAAGCCAGCTATATCCTGGGCTGCACCAAAAGCAGCATGGTCAACAGGTTGAGGGAGGTGATCCTGCTCCTCTACTCTGTTTTCATGAGACTCCAACCTGAAGTACTGAGTCCAGCTCTGAGGTCTCCATTATAAGAAGAACACAGACTTGTTGGAACAAGTCCAGAGGAGAGGAAGGAAGATGACCAGAGGGCTGAAGCACCTCCTCTGTGAAGACAGGTTGAGAGAACTTGGGGCTGTTCAGCCTGAAGAGGAGAAGGCTCCAGGGTGACTTTATTGCAGCCTGCCAGCACCTAAAGGGGACTACATGCCATCTGGGGAGGGACTTCTGACAGGAGCTTGTAGTGACAGGACAAGGGGGAATGGCTTCAAACTGAAAGAGAGTAGATTTAGAGTAGATGTAAGAAGAAATTCTTTACTGTGAGGATGGTGAGGCTGCCCACAGAAGTTGTGGATGCCCTATCACTGCAAATGTTCAAGCCAAGGCTGGATGGGGCTTTGAGCAACCTGGTCTAGTGGAAGATGTCCCTGACCATGGCAGGGGGATTGGATCTGAATGCTCTTTAAGGTCCCTTCCAACCCAAACCATTATAAGATTCTATGATTCTATAAGTGTTATCATAATAACAGAATTGCTTGTTTTTCAATAATGCATTTCTTCACCTTTTTGGTTTCTCTGTCCTCCTGTGACAGAAGCCTGCATGACTGCCCTTATGACAGAAGCTTTTCAGGAAGGACCTCTTCAGACAACTGAGAAGAATTCTGGATGCTGCTTGCCATGTCAGCCAGGGTGACTTTTTTTCAAGTATCTGCTGTCTCTGCAAGCAGTTTTTCAGTCTGGCCTCCCCAGTTGTCAGTATGGCAGCCAGAGCTCTGGTGAAGAAGGATAGTGCAGCTACATTTCTCTGTCTGGCTGCAGCATTCCCAGCCCAGGGTACAGTGTCTTGTCTCTGCCACTGGAGAGAGTTAACAAAATTTGGAGGGAAGGAAGAAGTGTATGAGCTTCCTTCTTAAAGCTTTAAGACAATTTCTCTTTAATCTCCAGACAACCCATGCCTTTTCTTGACAATTTGTGCATCTTCAGGAACCAGTAAGTGTCAGGCAGTGAACCTGGTTCAGGGTGGGAACCTGAGCTGTGTCTTTTGCTTCCCTGAAAGAACACTAGGTTTCCTGCACAGTCCTGCCCGAGGCTGAGGTGCAGTCCTACAAATGCAGGTTCAATATGGCAGCCAAGGTACTACATAGCACCTCACAGCTCACCTCTTCTGTTTTTAAGTAAAAGTAAAGGGTGCCTTCATTCACATTTCCCTGTATATTTGTAACCCCTTTAACAGACATTCTGTGTGTGCCATCTGTGCACCCTCTGAGTACACTGTGTCCCCCGATGCTCTCTCATCTGCACGGCCTGAAGGCAGGCAGCACGGTGCTTGTGTTAACAGTTCATGCTGTCTTCTGTGCTTGGTGGGTTGTTGAATTGCTGCTGTCCTGTCACGCAAGGTGCCTTCTGTGTTGACTCTCCTCTTATTGGACTGGAATATTACCTGCTATGGGGGAACATGGCCATCCTCATCTGGCTGTTGGGTCTGGTCTTTTGCCATGCTATTTATGCTTCTGAAGGCCCAGAATTTCTTATAAACTCTTTTTCTAATAATTTAATCTTGTAATTTTATGTTTTCTAGCAGACGTTTTTTATTAAGGAATGTTATTTATATACAAACGTACAGTAAAAATGCGAGAAATATGTACCTTGCTGAAAGCATACTGACTGCAACTTAAAAGACTTTTTTAAAGCCTCTATTTTCATTTCCATATGCTTTTTATCTCTTGCACTACAGAGAACAATTTCCTCTGCTTTGAGGAAGTTCTGTAACTTAACTTCTCGTTTCCAACGTCCTCCTGTGTCTTTTATCTCATGTCTCAGAATTTTAAAGAATTTCATTAGCCACTTTAAGGACCTTGCTTTAGCTAGAATCTGCTTTACTCTGTACAGCCTTTTAAAAAAATCTTTTAAAGCCTACTATTTCTTATGCTGGTTCTTATAAGGGCTGTATTTCACACTTGAACCAAAACTACTAGTCTTGTTAAAATCTACATCTTCCCTATGACTCTTGGAATCAAAAGCATTTGCAGGCTTTCCAGGTTCCAACCAGCTCTCTTTTCTGAGGACTTTCCTAGCTCATTCACTCCTACCAGTAGGTCTGGACATTCCTCTTTCACCTGTGCTCTCCAGGGAGCTCTTGCTGCACACCCCATGCCATGGTCTCTTTGGAGTCTGAGCAAGAAGGAGATGGTCCCAGCTGGGGGGCTTGTTCTTCACATTGTCTGAGTTTCTTCTGCCTCTTCGTCACTGGACTCTCTACCTCCAAAGCAAGTGCAGTTACATGACCAAATTTTCCAGGTGTCTTTGTTCTAAATTTATGATCTTGTGTTCCTGTGTAACCTCTTGGAACAGCTTGTCTTCTCCAGAAGCTCTTCTTTCACTAATGCTGCTTAACTGCAGATTAATAATAATCTTCTAGCCATCATGCTTCTTATTAAATATTTATATTGTGGTAGCACATAAGGGCTGTAATTGGGATCTAATTGTGCTGATTTATTCAGACCAGTTCCGAGACCTTTGGTACTACTAACTCTGCAGCTAGCAACCCTCCTACGTGTCCTTGTCCTTCACTGTCATTTTCCTTGGTCAGGTCAGCACATGAAACCGATCCCCGATTCCCTGGTGTGGAAACTGAACAGCCAAACTGCAGTGTGCTGACAGCTCTCTGCGCTTGTTCTCTCTTCATCCTTTCTTTGATTTATTCTTGGAGTTTTCTAAAAGAAGGGGACAGGGCAGCCTGTCTTCTGAATTCCCCTGTGAATTTTTTTGCTCGTCAGTGTGTCTTTTCTGTGTTCCTTGATTGTAAAGATCGTGAGGTAGCCCAGGTGAGAACTGCCTTCTTCCCTTACACACATAATGCAAATTGCTTCTCAGCTCAAACTACGTAGCTCAGCTGCTGCTGGCGCCTTATACATGTTGAAGAACTTAATATCTTTCCCATTTCTTAAAAATTAATCTCCTTTAATCCTGGCAACACTGTAAGGTTCAAAGATGTTTTGCATTATGTGCAGGTAGGATTATGGTTTATTCCTTAGTAGAAGGAAAAGATTGATTTTTTTTTTTTTAACATTGCATCCCTGGTAGTTTTTATTTTGCTGAAAACCAAGTTGGTGCTTTTTTTCTCTCAGCCTGACTGCAGAAGATGAAGGTATAACCCTCAATACAAAAAGTATATGCCAGAAGTCCCACTGAAAGCAGCAAACTATCATCACTCTTTCTGTGACAGAGATGTAGCGTTCTGAATCAAGTTGTGCAAGGTGATCTGCCCTTACACTGTCTACTCTCCTGTTAGCCACTGTGTTATCATCCTCAGTTTTTATTGTTTTAATAGTTGCTCTGGTCTGGAAGGAAGAGAATTTTGGATCCAGAGCAAGACATAAGCTTGTCAATAAATATTCTCTTCCTGCTCTAGGATTTCCTTAAACTCCAAGGTCCAGTTGTCAACACAAATCTGTCATATCTTAGGCAGCAAATCACTCTAAGGCAAAGCAAAAGAAATTCTCAGCTTGAAGTGCCCCTAAACCCTTCTTATAGCGATAGGGGCACTGCAAGATGTGCTTTGCCTTGTCTCTCTGGGTGATTGAAAATGGAGCTTTGTTGACAAGCCAGAGACCAATTGTTTATTTTAAGAAAGTGGAACAGAATACATTGGTGCGTTGCAGAGCAAAGTCTTCTAGCAGAAGTAATGAAGGCAATTCTGAAATAACGTAGTTGTTTTAACTTCAAGTGTTTTTTTTTCTTCTTTCTTTGTTTCCTCATGTCTTGTAAGCACTAGACAGCACAAAAGACAAGTGAGCTTTGAAGTTACAGGTCCTTATAGGTCCAACGATTTCTTTTGCACAAGCACATAATCTATTGTACAACTCTATTTCTGTATATCAAAGAGGCCTTTAGGTCTAAAAATCTTTTGTCTCCCAGTCACAGTTAAGTCCTGTTTGTAGATTATGATCACTAAGATCTGAGATGGGACCAAGGGTTTTAAGAATTGAAGGGGTTCTGTCTAGATTATAAAGTGGATGTAAACTATCAATGTAAGGAGAACACAGAGCAGAATTGGATGCTTCAAAATTTGGAAAAGGCACAAATATGAAGCCTGGGGCAATGCTGATGATGTCCAGAATTTACACAATTAGTGTGGTAAATGAGGAATTATGAACACAAGAAAAGAGGAAGCAGTACAAAAATAAACCTTGCTGCAGTTCAATCTGGAAAGTCTTCTGGCATGATTCAATGACTGGTAATTAATAAACAAGGAAGATCCAGAGAAAGAAAGGAAATGTGACCAAAAAAAAAAAAAAAAAAACCAAAAAAACCCACAAAAACCAGCAACAGCAAACAAGCAGTGAATGAATTCAATAAATGATGAAAAATATATGGCCATGCAGAAGAGAGTGCTGACAGACCCAGATGCCTGGGATGAGGATTCTCAGTCTAGAATAAGTTTTTAATGAAATCTCTGGTGTAACCAGAAACTGAGTTTGAAGATGGGCTATACTAAGATTAGAACATGGTCACAGAGTCTCAGCTATTCTGATTAGGGCTTTGTGCAACATCTGGAGTTCACAAAAACAGTCTGCATAACACAAAAGCATCTGCAGAATGATGTGGAGGTTGTGTCTGGGCTGAGTAGGAGTATTTGTGGCCTGTGTGCTGGATGCCTCCAAATAGGTCTGCCAGGTGCTGTGGGTAATCCAAATGTTGTAAAACTTAGTTCCTGGTGTCATGGATTTACCCTGACTCCGCTAGGGTGCCCCACAAAGCCACTACTGGCACCAGTGCCAGCCCAACACTGAAGTTCACAAGAAGGAGCAGGGGCCAGCTACCTAGGCTGTAGCCACAAATATGAAAGAGTTTTGCCTGACTAGGAACTAGTGTGAATAAAGCCAATTCCAGCTAAAACTATGAAGTTTTGTATCTTCCTTCTGATTCCTGAGCCATTCAGTTTCCCTTTACACATCATTTCAAATAAAGAACTTGTGAAGTTAGAAATGGACTGTGAGCCAGAGGGACCTGAGCAGCAGGGGTGAGACAGTCATGCCACTGTGAAAGATGGGAAGAGAAAGTGTGGCTTCCCTCTATTCCCCAATCTTTTCTAGCCTGCCACCTTCTTTCCCCTGCGTACGGTATCTGCTGTCTTGTGTCATTTAGTGCTAATTAAGAAGTGAGTGGGAGCCATAAGCTCATTACATTTAGAACCTGGAAATGGCCTCCTGAGAGCCCAGAGAGGGTACTGTCTGCTTTCTCGCCACAAAAGCTTCTCCACCCCACTGCCATAATTCTAACCACCAAGCTCCAGAACTCAAAATTCAACGCCAGCTCAGATTTACAGAGCATTAAGCGACTGAATTAAATCCTCAGCATTCACTCGGCGTCAGCCTGACTGAGTAAAGGATTTCACGGGCTGGGGTGCTCTACAAGACCATAATTTATAACGTTATGCAGAAGCTGATCCTCCAAGTTTTATTTTGGCTTGCCGCAATTTCGTTTTATTAAGGCCCCAGTAGTATTTGTTGTTTTTCTGTTTGCTTTGATGTGGGAGTTTTAGATTAAATTCAAATAAATAAATGTTTAAAATTAAATTAGGTTTCATTTGCATGAGTTGAGGAGTGAAGTGCATCTTTCTTTCACCATATAAAACATAACAGACCCATTACCCATCACAGAGCCCTCAGTTGCTCCTGAAGAAAAATGACATTTCCTTCTGCGTAGAAAATACTTAAAAGTCCCAAGAATAGATTTATAGGAATATTTTAACCTTTTCTTTGATCCCTGAAATGTCATTGTTCTGTAGGCTACATAGCAAAACGTGACCTTTTATAGGAACCGTGGGATGGATTTGATCTTTGGAAGACGTTTTAGAGATAATGCACTACAGGGTGCAAAGAACGTTCACTCCTGAAAAAAGAGCTGAAAATGGTTTTGTCTGCTGATATTTGTGTTTATGCTGTACCTGGAGGACAAAAGGATTGTTTATGATGAGGCTGGTACTTCAGGGACAACAATGAAGAAAATAATAAGAGAACACAGCATCTTCTTCTGGTTTAATGTGCAACAGTTTTATTTTCATTACATTTAAAAGAAAAATTTGAGTACCAGAAGTTGTTCACATGGGGGATGCTTGCAAATTAATCTGTCTGAAATGTAACAAGTTTTTATAAGGATTAGATCTTAGCTTTTCAGAGTGCACTCTGACTTCCTGACAGGCAAAACACAAAGCTAAGCAGTTCTGGGAGGAGAACTGACCCTTTGCTTCAGATTTGTGTTTGCTCTCATAGTGTCCTCTTTCATGGTTCTGCTGCCCATCTCTCTTGGGCTCTTTCTCTAGTTGTTTTACACCCAACATTCTCCATGACAATCACAGTATGAGTTCTCCAGCAAGAGATCTCATCATGAAAACACATTTCAGCGTTTTCATGATGACCGCAATAAGCTTGTGAGCGAAGGCAGATGCGAGTCCGTGGGCTCACACTGTGTGTGTTGTCTCTGTGCTTTGCTGGTAACATTTCCAAACCAGATCTTTCTGAAAGATGTCACAACTTCTATGACCAAATACTGTCAGGTTGTACCTAATTCTGTAGCTCTTCCATGTGCAGAATTTTCACTGAAACCTATTGTTGTTGGCAAAATGTATTGGATTTTCCCCAGAATAAGAGAGATGTTTCCGTCCTGATAGAGCTTGCAGTCCAAGCAAAGAGAAAACCTGAGTGAGAATGTAGTAAGGAAGATAGCGGGTGAGAGAACAAAGATCACAGGTTACCACTCTAGTCATTGTTTATCCAAGTTTACAATGAAATAGGGTGCAAAGGCACCAAATGAATTCTGAGGCCGTACCGATATTGAAAGAGTTCCTGGCACTGGCTCTGTGGACTGCTGAACTGCCTGCCCCTAGTGAGACTGTGCTGGACTCCAGTCACTTTGGAGCTTGGAATGCAGATACAAAGAATTTACAAACATCTTAAGAAGTCAGAGTGCAGAAGACTGAAGGCTAGGAAAGAGATACTGGCCTTGAGGAGATAGAGTTCTAGACAGCAACAACCTTACCTTGCAGAGACTGAGAACCATGATGTGGCACATCATGTCCTAGGGGCCTTTCAGGGTGGCCATGGAGACCTGAACAACGTTGTCTTCATAGACACAGGGCCTGAAAGGATTTTAGACATACCTAATGTGCCAGAAAAAAAATTAGTGTCTGGAAGTCATTGGCCTTTTACAGTGTGACAGGACTATTGGGAAGTGATGGCTGGTGACATTTTGAATATAGGAAGTGAAATGAGCAAAACAAAGACAGCTCAATGGCAAGTTGCATCAGGATAATGATGCCCATATACATTAAGTAGCAATATAGTCTCCTCGCTTTGCTCAAATAATTGAGCCATTACGCCGATGCTTTACACGGATGACTTTTTATGGGGTTGTCCCTCCACTGGGCAAGCAGGGTTCTGCGTGCAACAGACAACCATCTGCTGTGTGTATCATGTGTGGTCTCTGTGTGCTGCCAAAGACAAGTTGAAAAACTCAAGTGCAATGTTTTTCTCTGAATCTGTGATAATGGTGAAACGCGTAAGTGTAACATAGTCAACCCCAAAATGCTTTGAACAGCTGAGAAAAACTTTCAGATGAACATGGGGTGTTTCACTTTCATTGTAGGAAAAAGGTGATGAGGTGTAAACTCCCTGTTGTCAAGTGAGTTGTCAGCAATATTAATATGATGTGTAGCATCTAGTTACATCGCACAGGTCTTATGACCCTCTTAGAGGTCATAAGATTATCAGAAAATCATAATGGGATGAATATGTTTTATGCTTGGTGATTTGTATGACACTGTGAGATCAAAAAGAAGATTTTGTTGTCTAGGGAAGCAGCCAAATCTGTGATAATCCAAGCATATAGTTAGTCATAAGAAATCACTGCATCTAAAAAGTCTCTGACAACCAAAGGTGAACTTCTCCCCAGATGCATTCAAGGTTGTTTCATTTGCCTTCCTTCTGCATGTCACTTAACTCTGGCTGCAGGATAGTGTACTTACCTGTATTAAAGAGTGAGTGAGGAATAGGGAAGGCAATATCAGATGTCTTTGATATCATCGAGTGTCCTTGCTCTAAGAAAAAAGACAATTCTAGGCATTTAGTGAGATTGTACTTTTAAGTCATGATTTGAATATATGAGACACCATATTGCATTGTGAATTCAAGCCCTCTCCACCAATGCCTAGGAAGCATCTCCAACTTATTTCTCTGAAATAATACTCAATAGAGAAATGTTACTGGCTTTGTCCTCTACACCTTAATGTGGGAGGAAGCATTGGGCAGAATCCAGAACAGAAATCACAACTGAGTTTCAAGAAGATAGCAATTCACTTTGTTGTTTTCCTCATTTTCCCAAAAGACCGAGAGTTATCACACAAAACAGACACTCCCAAGATTCAAGGAGGCAATGAAAGTCTATGGCAGAGCTCCTTCAGAATTACTGCCCTTGTTTTTCTTCTAAATTGTATAATCCAAATAATTGCTTTTGTTCTGTAATACAGTGAAATTGATTTATCCTATTCTAAATCTCTTTCAGTTGGCACTCTCAAGGTGATCTGCGATGCTAGGCATGCCATTCCACAGGCCACGGGGAATCTGCCTACAGTGGTGGTCAGCCTTGCCTTTGGAGTGAGACACAGTGTTAGTGTGTGTTCTCCACTGCCCTGCTAGAGGAAGTCTGGGGTGATTACTCCCCAGTATATCTATCTCTCTAGCTTCTAGAAACCTGCATTTTAGGCATTTTATGAGCCAAATTCCATCTAAACCATCATGTTTGATAATCACTGACAGACCCGCTCTCTATGAGTTTATCTAATTACATTTGGAGCCGTTTATACTTTTGACCTCCAGAGAAATCCGTGGCAGTTTAATTCCACGATTCAAGTGTGCATTGTCTAAAAAAATCCTTTCTTTCATTTGTTTTAAATCTGCTGTTTCATCATTTTATTGGCTGCCTCCTTTGTGTGGTATAAAAAGTAATGAATAATCATCCCCTATTCAAATTCTGTATACCATTCATGGTTTTAAAGCTTTTTATCATATTCATTCTCAGTCATATCTTTTCCAAGCTGCAGAAATCTAAACTATTTATTTCGTTCTCATCTGGAAGCGGCTTTATAACTCTCAACGACAGAATTGCCACATTATTTTATCTAGTTCCATTACATCCTTTTCAAAGTAGAAAAATCATAACTGTGCATAGCATTGTAGATGTGTGCTCTCCATTGATTTATACAGTAGCATATTTAGGAACTCTTAATTCTTTCTTGGTCATAGTTCATTCATGAGGGCTACATCCCTGGTTTGATTTCACAGCAGAAGCAGAGGGATGTAACTGGAAAGCTGTGGTCTAACACAATCTGGTGGAGTCAGAATAAGCCAGGTTCCCCAGAATTGCACATCTATAGCTCAGATCATGATTTATCATTTTCTTTGCTACAGTCTCCATCCATCACCCTTCATTTCACATTCTACTGCTCTCAATTCTTCAGTGTCAAGAATTGCTCATCTAGAACACTTACTAGTGGAAGATGTCAGAAATATAGGTGGATTCTGCTTCTCTGTTACGTAGAGAAATTAGATCCTGGATGCCTTGCATTTCTGAGCTATTTGTTTTCACTTAGTATGCTGTGTTTTCAAGGAGTTATTGCTTAATAATACCAAGTTGTTCTAAAATAGAAGGCTGAGTGCCTAGGATTTGCTTTATTGTATGAATTTAGTGCAACTCCCATCTCTTCAGCGAAGATCACTTTCCTCCCTTTTTAAGAGGTACCAAGCTGGGAGTATGAGAAAAATTATATTCCTCAGTAATTTTGTGGCATGAGCACACATTCTAATTTAGGGGTGATTTTTTCATTACCATTGGCATTTGGAGGGTTTCAGAGTGCTCAAGCTTTGCCAGCCCTCCTACCTATATAAGGTAATGTTTGAGTTGAATGTTCAAGGAGTATGAGTTTTGAATAATGTATTAAATTGCTACGTTCAGAATGTTATTTGTTTTCATATTGGAAATTGCATCCACATCCAAAACCTTTTCTTTCATCAGCCACTTCCTCTCCCACGCCAAACTCCACATCCTATTAAACTGTTTGATAATCACTTGTGTCACTCTACTCTACTTGGGAAAACAGTCTTGGGGAATGTCTTCTCACGAAGACATCGTTGGGAACCTGCTGTAGGAGCACATCAGGAAAGAGGTGCATGGTAGGAGGTGGCTGTGTCGGAGCAGCTCAAGGACAGCACAAAAAACTTTTCTTTAGAGAAAACTTCACAGTCTAAGAAAACTCCTGCTAACAGAAAGGTGAACTCAGAAAACAGAAAGTAAAGCTTCCCAGAAGAGTAAAAGCAAGGTTGCTGTGTCTTGGACAATCATTATTATAACTGAGTCTTGTCCTAGAACTCTTGCAGAAAGGTGTGGCCCAGTCCTACTACTCCTGGAAGCCACAAGTTCCTTTTTCTCTTCTCTCTGCCAGCTGTCTTTCTCCCGTGGACCTTTTCATGGCAGCTCCATTTCTCTATCCCTGTTCCCAGACTAACCCTCTCTCTTCACTGCATCTGCCTTCTGCTGCCAGTGACTCTGCTGATGGACAGACAAATAACCCATCCCTCTTCATGATACAGTTTGAAACCCACCACATTGGCACAGTACTTGCACAACAGGCTGTGGAAAGGACTTGCAACTACTTTAAAGCAGATTGAGATTTTTGCAGCCAGCCTCCTGACAACTTGTGCTTGGTGGAAAAAGGAGGAAAACCAGATGTATCAAATTATGGGCTCAAAGTTCTTTGCACAGGTCTGCTCGAGATCTGCTGTTGCCAAGTGCAAAGGCATGATGCCTGGCTAAGGATCTCAGCAGTGGGTCTGCAGGGTGTATTTGTCCTCAGTGGTGTAATGTCACTTGCAGTGATGAAAGAAAACCTCTCTGGCTGTGTAAAGAGACACCTGAACTTTTTGTCACCTTGAATACTGTGCTTATCCTATGTTTTCTCTTCCCCTCTGAGCCCTCATCTCTGCTGAGGTTGTTAGAGCAACATTTTTTCCAGGTGTTTGGGGAAGTGTTATGACCCAAGGAACTGTATGTGCTGTTGTATAGTGTGGCTCTGTGATGCATGTGTTAGAATATCTCTGCTGCCTTCACCTCACAAAGCCCAAATGTGAAACTCTCTGCACTTACTTTTTTCCTCTTCCCCTCCCCATGCTGACAGCAATGCACAAGTGATGCATTAGCAATGCATCTGAACTTGAGTCATGGCTGTCTGAAATTTTAGCCCTTATGAGAGACAGCAGACCGTGGAAGCCACAATTTTTTATTGTGCCCTAGGGTTGTTGTGAGTGAATCATCAAGAGTATGATTCAGTTGTAGCCATAACATTGTTTTTTCCTCTTGTGCCATTAGCATGGAAATGCAGAATTGATATGCTCTGAGTTCTGGTCACAGGTGCTGCCTGATCCCTTTAATGCATGAATTGTAATGGTTCTTATTTTTAGTGCATCTAATCCCTAGCACACAACTCCTCTTCTCAGGCTAGGTGTATGTCCTGGTTTGAGACAATTTGGAGAGGCGGAGACCTCAGACAGAAGTCTCCTCCCTCAGATTCAATACCCCTGGTTTCTCCCATACAGAGAGAGCAGATACAAGTGAAAAAATAACTCTTTACCAAAAAGAAATGCTAATAACAACACTGCTAAAACTGGGTTAAAACAACTGATCTTGAGAAACTCCCAAGCTCCACCCACCAAACCAAATCGAGATGGCAGCTGGTGTCCCCCACCTGGAAAAAAAACACACATGACCACAGGACAAAGACAAGATGGGTGGCCCTTCCATTTGGTTTGCCTCCCCCATGCCCAGAAAACCTGGCAGGAACAGTTAGAGAGTCAGTGCTGGCAGGAAACAGCAGATAGCTGTGATTCGATACCGCAGATACTTGTGTAGCGCTGGAGTGAGGCTGCGGTGCTGGTGTAGGCAGTCGGAGCAGGGCCGTGAACACCCAGGCAACTGGAAGGACCCACAAGACACCCACTGGATCCAGTGACAAGACTTGGTTGATGCAATTTCAATGTTCATCGGTCGAAGTGGTGGTCTCAGTCCAGATCAGTCAAGGTGGTGGTGGAACCCCCAGGTTGTAAGGAAAGTCCCGTGTGGTGAGGGAAGAAAACGAAGGTTTAAGTGAAGTAGGAGTGTGGTCTTTTATTTGGCTTAGGCTCGGTAGAAACGCCCCCAGTACTTCCCCTGGGGAGGGGATTTCTACAATGGGTGATACAATAATGGATCATGGGACATTTCAGGAGTCTTCTACACTTTCTAAGGTGTTACAGCTGCCTGGTAGGTCAGCACAGCTGGATCCCCTATGGCCCATCAGCAGAGATTACAGTCTATCTGTGAATTGTCTTAATGCTTCCCGGATGGGAGTTATCACAGCTGAGTCATTTGCTTAAGAACAAAGGAACACTACCCCGACTCTCAACTTGCTCAACACCCAGCCTGTAACCTGAGGTGTCGGATGTGCATGCCCTCAGCACCTGGGTGGCCACTGCACATTGTTAGCAAAGCACACTGCTGATTAAGCCATTAGCACCACTAGTCCAGTCTCTTGGGTGGTCACTGCAGGTGGTTGAATGTTTGAGTCATTAATCACTAGCAGTTCAGTCTCTTTAAAGAAGGCAAAACACCAAAAAAACCCAAAAGGGCATATTTGGAGGAAAAAAGAAAAAAGGTGGATACCAGAATTCTTTGTGTAACCCAGGACAACTTAATTCAGGGACAAATAGTAATGTAAGGACTTTGCTCATCTGTCTGGGTCTGTCTCT